>NW_027365588.1:0-103602 GCF_046119375.1 Phyllobates terribilis | reverse complement strand
CATTGCAAGGTGCAAGTCTGAAATTTTTTGCTTTTTCCTGCTCCTCTTAGCATGATAAAGAAGATTCAAAGAGAGTGAGATGCCAGCTACTTTCATTCAGTCAGTAGCTTCAATCATTTCTGGACGTTTTTCAATGGTAAAAATCAATGAATATTGTAAATGCACAAACAGTAATTTCTCCACATTGCAAGGTGCAATTCTGAAATTTTTTGCTTTCTCCTGCTCCTCTTAGCATGATAAAGAAGATTCAAAGAGAGTGAGATGCCAGCTCCTTTCATTCAGTCAGTAGCTTCAAACATTTCTGGTATATGAATAACATGATGTTTTTCAATGGCAAAAATCAATGAATATTGTAAATGCACAAACAGTAATTTCTCTGCATTGCAAGGTGCAATTCTGAAATTTTTTGCTTTTTCCTGCTCCTCTTAGCATGATAAAGAAGATTCAAAGAGAGTGAGATGCCAGCTACTTTCATTCAGTCAGTAGCTTCAATCATTTCTGGACGTTTTTCAATGGTAAAAATCAATGAATATTGTAAATGCACAAACAGTAATTTCTCCACATTGCAAGGTGCAATTCTGAAATTTTTTGCTTTTTCCTGCTCCTCTTAGCATGATAAAGAAGATTCAAAGAGAGTGAGATGCCAGCTCCTTTCATTCAGTCAGTAGCTTCAAACATTTCTGGTATATGAATAACATGATGTTTTTCAATGGCAAAAATCAATGAATATTGTAAATGCACAAACAGTAATTTCTCCGCATTGCAAGGTGCAATTCTGAAATTTTTTGCTTTT
Organism: Phyllobates terribilis; assembly: GCF_046119375.1. NCBI lineage: Eukaryota > Metazoa > Chordata > Amphibia > Anura > Dendrobatidae > Phyllobates > Phyllobates terribilis. Next base: position 102,809 of record NW_027365588.1, on the reverse strand, counting down.
TCCTGCTCCTCTTAGCATGATAAAGAAGATTCAAAGAGAGTGAGATGCCAGCTCCTTTCATTCAGTCAGTAGCTTCAAACATTTCTGGTATATGAATAACATGATGTTTTTCAATGGCAAAAATCAATGAATATTGTAAATGCACAAACTGTAATTTCTCCGCATTGCAAGGTGCAATTCTGAAATTTTTGGCTTTTTCCTGCTCCTCTTAGCATGATAAAGAAGATTCAAAGAGAGTGAGATGCCAGCTCCTTTCATTCAGTCAGTAGCTTCAATCATTTCTGGACGTTTTTCAATGGCAAAAATCAATGAATATTGTAAATGCACAAACAGTAATTTCTCCGCATTGCAAGGTGCAATTCTGAAATTTTTTGCTTTTTCCTGCTCCTCTTAGCATGATAAAGAAGATTCAAAGAGAGTGAGATGCCAGCTCCTTTCATTCAGTCAGTAGCTTCAATCATTTCTGGACGTTTTTCAATGGCAAAAATCAATGAATATTGTAAATGCACAAACAGTAATTTCTCCGCATTGCAAGGTGCAATTCTGAAATTTTTTGCTTTTTCCTGCTCCTCTTAGCATGATAAAGAAGATTCAAAGAGAGTGAGATGCCAGCTCCTTTCATTCAGTCAGTAGCTACAAACATTTCTGGTATATGAATAACATGATGTTTTTCAATGGCAAAAATCAATGAATATTGTAAATGCACAAACAGTAATTTCTCCGCATTGCAAGGTGCAATTCTGAAATTTTTTGCTTTTTCCTGCTCCTCTTAGCATGATAAAGAAGATTCAAAGAGAGTGAGATGCCAGCTCCTTTCATTCAGTCAGTAGCTTCAATCATTTCTGGACGTTTTTCAATGGCAAAAATCAATGAATATTGTAAATGCACAAACAGTAATTTCTCCGCATTGCAAGGTGCAATTCTGAAATTTTTTGCTTTTTCCTGCTCCTCTTAGCATGATAAAGAAGATTCAAAGAGAGTGAGATGCCAGCTCCTTTCATTCAGTCAGTAGCTTCAATCATTTCTGGACGTTTTTCAATGGCAAAAATCAATGAATATTGTAAATGCACAAACAGTAATTTCTCCGCATTGCAAGGTGCAATTCTGAAATTTTTTGCTTTTTCCTGCTCCTCTTAGCATGATAAAGAAGATTCAAAGAGAGTGAGATGTCAGCTCCTTTCATTCAGTCAGTAGCTTCAAACATTTCTGGTATATGAATAACATGATGTTTTTCAATGGCAAAAATCAATGAATTTTGTAAATGCACAAACAGTAATTTCTCCGCATTGCAAGGTGCAATTCTGAAATTTTTTGCTTTTTCCTGCTCCTCTTAGCATGATAAAGAAGATTCAAAGAGAGTGAGATGCCAGTTCCTTTCATTCAGTCAGTAGCTTCAATCATTTCTGGACGTTTTTCAATGGCAAAAATCAATGAATATTGTAAATGCACAAACAGTAATTTCTCCGCATTGCAAGGTGCAATTCTGAAATTTTTTGCTTTTTCCTGCTCCTCTTAGCATGATAAAGAAGATTCAAAGAGAGTGAGATGCCAGCTCCTTTCATTCAGTCAGTAGCTTCAATCATTTCTGGTATATGAATAACATGATGTTTTTCAATGGCAAAAATCAATGAATATTGTAAATGCACAAACAGTAATTTCTCCGCATTGCAAGGTGCAATTCTGAATTTTTTTGCTTTTTCCTGCTCCTCTTAGCATGATAAAGAAGATTCAAAGAGAGTGAGATGCCAGCTCCTTTCATTCAGTCAGTAGCTTCAATCATTTCTGGACGTTTTTCAATGGCAAAAATCAATGAATATTGTAAATGCACAAACAGTAATTTCTCCGCATTGCAAGGTGCAATTCTGAAATTTTTTGCTTTTTCCTGCTCCTCTTAGCATGATAAACAAGATTCAAAGAGAGTGAGATGCCAGCTCCTTTCATTCAGTCAGTAGCTTCAATCATTTCTGGACGTTTTTCAATGGCAAAAATCAATGAATATTGTAAATGCACAAACAGTAATTTCTCCGCATTGCAAGGTGCAATTCTGAAATTTTTTGCTTTTTCCTGCTCCTCTTAGCATGATAAAGAAGATTCAAAGAGAGTGAGATGCCAGCTCCTTTCATTCAGTCAGTAGCTTCAAACATTTCTGGTATATGAATAACATGATGTTTTTCAATGGCAAAAATCAATGAATATTGTAAATGCACAAACAGTAATTTCTCCGCATTGCAAGGTGCAAGTCTGAAATTTTTTGCTTTTTCCTGCTCCTCTTAGCATGATAAAGAAGATTCAAAGAGAGTGAGATGCCAGCTACTTTCATTCAGTCAGTAGCTTCAATCATTTCTGGACGTTTTTCAATGGTAAAAATCAATGAATATTGTAAATGCACAAACAGTAATTTCTCCACATTGCAAGGTGCAATTCTGAAATTTTTTGCTTTTTCCTGCTCCTCTTAGCATGATAAAGAAGATTCAAAGAGAGTGAGATGCCAGCTCCTTTCATTCAGTCAGTAGCTTCAATCATTTGTGGTATAAGAATAACATGATGTTTTTCAATGGCAAAAATCAATGAATATTGTAAATGCACAAACAGTAATTTCTCCGCATTGCAAGGTGCAATTCTGAAATTTTTTGCTTTTTCCTGCTCCTCTTAGCATGATAAAGAAGATTCAAAGAGAGTGAGATGCCAGCTCCTTTCATTCAGTCAGTAGCTTCAATCATTTCTGGACGTTTTTCAATGGCAAAAATCAATGAATATTGTAAATGCACAAACAGTAATTTCTCCGCATTGCAAGGTGCAATTCTGAAATTTTTTGCTTTTTCCTGCTCCTCTTAGCATGATAAAGAAGATTCAAAGAGAGTGAGATGTCAGCTCCTTTCATTCAGTCAGTAGCTTCAAACATTTCTGGTATATGAATAACATGATGTTTTTCAATGGCAAAAATCAATGAATTTTGTAAATGCACAAACAGTAATTTCTCCGCATTGCAAGGTGCAATTCTGAAATTTTTTGCTTTTTCCTGCTCCTCTTAGCATGATAAAGAAGATTCAAAGAGAGTGAGATGCCAGTTCCTTTCATTCAGTCAGTAGCTTCAATCATTTCTGGACGTTTTTCAATGGCAAAAATCAATGAATATTGTAAATGCACAAACAGTAATTTCTCCGCATTGCAAGGTGCAATTCTGAAATTTTTTGCTTTTTCCTGCTCCTCTTAGCATGATAAAGAAGATTCAAAGAGAGTGAGATGCCAGCTCCTTTCATTCAGTCAGTAGCTTCAATCATTTCTGGTATATGAATAACATGATGTTTTTCAATGGCAAAAATCAATGAATATTGTAAATGCACAAACAGTAATTTCTCCGCATTGCAAGGTGCAATTCTGAAATTTTTTGCTTTTTCCTGCTCCTCTTAGCATGATAAAGAAGATTCAAAGAGAGTGAGATGCCAGCTCCTTTCATTCAGTCAGTAGCTTCAATCATTTCTGGACGTTTTTCAATGGCAAAAATCAATGAATATTGTAAATGCACAAACAGTAATTTCTCCGCATTGCAAGGTGCAATTCTGAAATTTTTTGCTTTTTCCTGCTCCTCTTAGCATGATAAAGAAGATTCAAAGAGAGTGAGATGCCAGTTCCTTTCATTCAGTCAGTAGCTTCAATCATTTCTGGACGTTTTTCAATGGCAAAAATCAATGAATATTGTAAATGCACAAACAGTAATTTCTCCGCATTGCAAGGTGCAATTCTGAAATTTTTTGCTTTTTCCTGCTCCTCTTAGCATGATAAAGAAGATTCAAAGAGAGTGAGATGCCAGCTCCTTTCATTCAGTCAGTAGCTTCAATCATTTCTGGTATATGAATAACATGATGTTTTTCAATGGCAAAAATCAATGAATATTGTAAATGCACAAACAGTAATTTCTCCGCATTGCAAGGTGCAATTCTGAAATTTTTTGCTTTTTCCTGCTCCTCTTAGCATGATAAAGAAGATTCAAAGAGAGTGAGATGCCAGCTCCTTTCATTCAGTCAGTAGCTTCAATCATTTCTGGACGTTTTTCAATGGCAAAAATCAATGAATATTGTAAATGCACAAACAGTAATTTCTCCGCATTGCAAGGTGCAATTCTGAAATTTTTTGCTTTTTCCTGCTCCTCTTAGCATGATAAACAAGATTCAAAGAGAGTGAGATGCCAGCTCCTTTCATTCAGTCAGTAGCTTCAATCATTTCTGGACGTTTTTCAATGGCAAAAATCAATGAATATTGTAAATGCACAAACAGTAATTTCTCCGCATTGCAAGGTGCAATTCTGAAATTTTTTGCTTTTTCCTGCTCCTCTTAGCATGATAAAGAAGATTCAAAGAGAGTGAGATGCCAGCTCCTTTCATTCAGTCAGTAGCTTCAAACATTTCTGGTATATGAATAACATGATGTTTTTCAATGGCAAAAATCAATGAATATTGTAAATGCACAAACAGTAATTTCTCCGCATTGCAAGGTGCAAGTCTGAAATTTTTTGCTTTTTCCTGCTCCTCTTAGCATGATAAAGAAGATTCAAAGAGAGTGAGATGCCAGCTACTTTCATTCAGTCAGTAGCTTCAATCATTTCTGGACGTTTTTCAATGGTAAAAATCAATGAATATTGTAAATGCACAAACAGTAATTTCTCCACATTGCAAGGTGCAATTCTGAAATTTTTTGCTTTCTCCTGCTCCTCTTAGCATGATAAAGAAGATTCAAAGAGAGTGAGATGCCAGCTCCTTTCATTCAGTCAGTAGCTTCAAACATTTCTGGTATATGAATAACATGATGTTTTTCAATGGCAAAAATCAATGAATATTGTAAATGCACAAACAGTAATTTCTCTGCATTGCAAGGTGCAATTCTGAAATTTTTTGCTTTTTCCTGCTCCTCTTAGCATGATAAAGAAGATTCAAAGAGAGTGAGATGCCAGCTACTTTCATTCAGTCAGTAGCTTCAATCATTTCTGGACGTTTTTCAATGGTAAAAATCAATGAATATTGTAAATGCACAAACAGTAATTTCTCCACATTGCAAGGTGCAATTCTGAAATTTTTTGCTTTTTCCTGCTCCTCTTAGCATGATAAAGAAGATTCAAAGAGAGTGAGATGCCAGCTCCTTTCATTCAGTCAGTAGCTTCAAACATTTCTGGTATATGAATAACATGATGTTTTTCAATGGCAAAAATCAATGAATATTGTAAATGCACAAACAGTAATTTCTCCGCATTGCAAGGTGCAATTCTGAAATTTTTTGCTTTTTCCTGCTCCTCTTAGCATGATAAAGAAGATTCAAAGAGAGTGAGATGCCAGCTCCTTTCATTCAGTCAGTAGCTTCAAACATTTCTGGTATATGAATAACATGATGTTTTTCAATGGCAAAAATCAATGAATATTGTAAATGCACAAACTGTAATTTCTCCGCATTGCAAGGTGCAATTCTGAAATTTTTGGCTTTTTCCTGCTCCTCTTAGCATGATAAAGAAGATTCAAAGAGAGTGAGATGCCAGCTCCTTTCATTCAGTCAGTAGCTTCAATCATTTCTGGACGTTTTTCAATGGCAAAAATCAATGAATATTGTAAATGCACAAACAGTAATTTCTCCGCATTGCAAGGTGCAATTCTGAAATTTTTTGCTTTTTCCTGCTCCTCTTAGCATGATAAAGAAGATTCAAAGAGAGTGAGATGCCAGCTCCTTTCATTCAGTCAGTAGCTTCAATCATTTCTGGACGTTTTTCAATGGCAAAAATCAATGAATATTGTAAATGCACAAACAGTAATTTCTCCGCATTGCAAGGTGCAATTCTGAAATTTTTTGCTTTTTCCTGCTCCTCTTAGCATGATAAAGAAGATTCAAAGAGAGTGAGATGCCAGCTCCTTTCATTCAGTCAGTAGCTACAAACATTTCTGGTATATGAATAACATGATGTTTTTCAATGGCAAAAATCAATGAATATTGTAAATGCACAAACAGTAATTTCTCCGCATTGCAAGGTGCAATTCTGAAATTTTTTGCTTTTTCCTGCTCCTCTTAGCATGATAAAGAAGATTCAAAGAGAGTGAGATGCCAGCTCCTTTCATTCAGTCAGTAGCTTCAATCATTTCTGGACGTTTTTCAATGGCAAAAATCAATGAATATTGTAAATGCACAAACAGTAATTTCTCCGCATTGCAAGGTGCAATTCTGAAATTTTTTGCTTTTTCCTGCTCCTCTTAGCATGATAAAGAAGATTCAAAGAGAGTGAGATGCCAGCTCCTTTCATTCAGTCAGTAGCTTCAATCATTTCTGGACGTTTTTCAATGGCAAAAATCAATGAATATTGTAAATGCACAAACAGTAATTTCTCCGCATTGCAAGGTGCAATTCTGAAATTTTTTGCTTTTTCCTGCTCCTCTTAGCATGACAAAGAAGATTCAAAGAGAGTAAGATGCCAGCTCCTTTCATTCAGTCAGTAGCTTCAATCATTTCTGGTATATGAATAACATGATGTTTTTCAATGGCAAAAATCAATGAATATTGTAAATGCACAAACAGTAATTTCTCCGCATTGCAAGGTGCAATTCTGAAATTTTTTGCTTTTTCCTGCTCCTCTTAGCATGATAAAGAAGATTCAAAGAGAGTGAGATGCCAGCTCCTTTCATTCAGTCAGTAGCTTCAATCATTTCTGGACGTTTTTCAATGGCAAAAATCAATGAATATTGTAAATGCACAAACAGTAATTTCTCCGCATTGCAAGGTGCAATTCTGAAATTTTTTGCTTTTTCCTGCTCCTCTTAGCATGATAAAGAAGATTCAAAGAGAGTGAGATGCCAGCTCCTTTCATTCAGTCAGTAGCTTCAATCATTTCTGGACGTTTTTCAATGGCAAAAATCAATGAATATTGTAAATGCACAAACAGTAATTTCTCCGCATTGCAAGGTGCAATTCTGAAATTTTTTGCTTTTTCCTGCTCCTCTTAGCATGATAAAGAAGATTCAAAGAGAGTGAGATGCCAGCTCCTTTCATTCAGTCAGTAGCTTCAAACATTTCTGGTATATGAATAATATGATGTTTTTCAATGGCAAAAATCAATGAATATTGTAAAAGCACAAACAGTAATTTCTCCGCATTGCAAGGTGCAATTCTGAAATTTTTTGCTTTTTCCTGCTCCTCTTAGCATGATAAAGAAGATTCAAAGAGAGTGAGATGCCAGCTCCTTTCATTCAGTCAGTAGCTTCAATCATTTCTGGACGTTTTTCAATGGCAAAAATCAATGAATATTGTAAATGCACAAACAGTAATTTCTCCGCATTGCAAGGTGCAATTCTGAAATTTTTTGCTTTTTCCTGCTCCTCTTAGCATGATAAAGAAGATTCAAAGAGAGTGAGATGCCAGCTCCTTTCATTCAGTCAGTAGCTTCAATCATTTCTGGTATATGAATAACATGATGTTTTTCAATGGCAAAAATCAATGAATATTGTAAATGCACAAACAGTAATTTCTCCGCATTGCAAGTTGCAATTCTGAAATTTTTTGCTTTTTCCTGCTCCTCTTAGCATGATAAAGAAGATTCAAAGAGAGTGAGATGCCAGCTCCTTTCATTCAGTCAGTAGCTTCAATCATTTCTGGACGTTTTTCAATGGCAAAAATCAATGAATATTGTAAATGCACAAACAGTAATTTCTCCGCATTGCAAGGTGCAATTCTGAAATTTTTTGCTTTTTCCTGCTCCTCTTAGCATGATAAAGAAGATTCAAAGAGAGTGAGATGCCAGCTCCTTTCATTCAGTCAGTAGCTTCAATCATTTCTGGACGTTTTTCAATGGCAAAAATCAATGAATATTGTAAATGCACAAACAGTAATTTCTCCGCATTGCAAGGTGCAATTCTGAAAGTTATTGCTTTTTCCTGCTCCTCTTAGCATGGTAAAGAAGATTCAAAGAGAGTGAGATGCCAGCTCCTTTCATTCAGTCAGTAGCTTCAAACATTTCTGGTATATGAATAACATGATGTTTTTCAATGGCAAAAATCAATGAATATTGTAAAAGCACAAACAGTAATTTCTCCGCATTGCAAGGTGCAATTCTGAAATTTTTTGCTTTTTCCTGCTCCTCTTAGCATGATAAAGAAGATTCAAAGAGAGTGAGATGCCAGCTCCTTTCATTCAGTCAGTAGCTTCAATCATTTCTGGACGTTTTTCAATGGCAAAAATCAATGAATATTGTAAATGCACAAACAGTAATTTCTCCGCATTGCAAGGTGCAATTCTGAAATTTTTTGCTTTTTCCTGCTCCTCTTAGCATGATAAAGAAGATTCAAAGAGAGTGAGATGCCAGCTCCTTTCATTCAGTCAGTAGCTTCAATCATTTCTGGTATATGAATAACATGGTGTTTTTCAATGGCAAAAATCAATGAATATTGTAAATGCACAAACAGTAATTTCTCCACATTGCAAGGTGCAATTCTGAAATTTTTTGCTTTTTCCTGCTCCTCTTAGCATGATAAAGAAGATTCAAAGAGAGTGAGATGCCAGCTCCTTTCATTCAGTCAGTAGCTTCAATCATTTCTGGACGTTTTTCAATGGCAAAAATCAATGAATATTGTAAATGCACAAACAGTAATTTCTCCGCATTGCAAGGTGCAATTCTGAAATTTTTTGCTTTTTCCTGCTCCTCTTAGCATGATAAAGAAGATTCAAAGAGAGTGAGATGCCAGCTCCTTTCATTCAGTCAGTAGCTACAAACATTTCTGGTATATGAATAACATGATGTTTTTCAATGGCAAAAATCAATGAATATTGTAAATGCACAAACAGTAATTTCTCCGCATTGCAAGGTGCAATTCTGAAATTTTTTGCTTTTTCCTGCTCCTCTTAGCATGATAAACAAGATTCAAAGAGAGTGAGATGCCAGCTCCTTTCATTCAGTCAGTAGCTTCAATCATTTCTGGACGTTTTTCAATGGCAAAAATCAATGAATATTGTAAATGCACAAACAGTAATTTCTCCGCATTGCAAGGTGCAATTCTGAAATTTTTTGCTTTTTCCTGCTCCTCTTAGCATGATAAAGAAGATTCAAAGAGAGTGAGATGCCAGCTCCTTTCATTCAGTCAGTAGCTTCAATCATTTCTGGACGTTTTTCAATGGCAAAAATCAATGAATATTGTAAATGCACAAACAGTAATTTCTCCGCATTGCAAGGTGCAATTCTGAAATTTTTTGCTTTTTCCTGCTCCTCTTAGCATGATAAAGAAGATTCAAAGAGAGTGAGATGCCAGCTCCTTTCATTCAGTCAGTAGCTTCAATCATTTCTGGACGTTTTTCAATGGCAAAAATCAATGAATATTGTAAATGCACAAACAGTAATTTCTCCGCATTGCAAGGTGCAATTCTGAAATTTTTTGCTTTTTCCTGCTCCTCTTAGCATGATAAAGAAGATTCAAAGAGAGTGAGATGCCAGCTCCTTTCATTCAGTCAGTAGCTTCAAACATTTCTGGTATATGAATAATATGATGTTTTTCAATGGCAAAAATCAATGAATATTGTAAAAGCACAAACAGTAATTTCTCCGCATTGCAAGGTGCAATTCTGAAATTTTTTGCTTTTTCCTGCTCCTCTTAGCATGATAAAGAAGATTCAAAGAGAGTGAGATGCCAGCTCCTTTCATTCAGTCAGTAGCTTCAATCATTTCTGGACGTTTTTCAATGGCAAAAATCAATGAATATTGTAAATGCACAAACAGTAATTTCTCCGCATTGCAAGGTGCAATTCTGAAATTTTTTGCTTTTTCCTGCTCCTCTTAGCATGATAAAGAAGATTCAAAGAGAGTGAGATGCCAGCTCCTTTCATTCAGTCAGTAGCTTCAATCATTTCTGGTATATGAATAACATGATGTTTTTCAATGGCAAAAATCAATGAATATTGTAAATGCACAAACAGTAATTTCTCCGCATTGCAAGTTGCAATTCTGAAATTTTTTGCTTTTTCCTGCTCCTCTTAGCATGATAAAGAAGATTCAAAGAGAGTGAGATGCCAGCTCCTTTCATTCAGTCAGTAGCTTCAATCATTTCTGGACGTTTTTCAATGGCAAAAATCAATGAATATTGTAAATGCACAAACAGTAATTTCTCCGCATTGCAAGGTGCAATTCTGAAATTTTTTGCTTTTTCCTGCTCCTCTTAGCATGATAAAGAAGATTCAAAGAGAGTGAGATGCCAGCTCCTTTCATTCAGTCAGTAGCTTCAATCATTTCTGGACGTTTTTCAATGGCAAAAATCAATGAATATTGTAAATGCACAAACAGTAATTTCTCCGCATTGCAAGGTGCAATTCTGAAATTTTTTGCTTTTTCCTGCTCCTCTTAGCATGATAAAGAAGATTCAAAGAGAGTGAGATGCCAGCTCCTTTCATTCAGTCAGTAGCTTCAAACATTTCTGGTATATGAATAACATGATGTTTTTCAATGGCAAAAATCAATGAATATTGTAAATGCACAAACAGTAATTTCTCCGCATTGCAAGGTGCAATTCTGAAATTTTTTGCTTTTTCCTGCTCCTCTTAGCATGATAAAGAAGATTCAAAGAGAGTGAGATGCCAGCTCCTTTCATTCAGTCAGTAGCTTCAATCATTTCTGGACGTTTTTCAATGGCAAAAATCAATGAATATTGTAAATGCACAAACAGTAATTTCTCCGCATTGCAAGGTGCAATTCTGAAATTTTTTGCTTTTTCCTGCTCCTCTTAGCATGATAAAGAAGATTCAAAGAGAGTGAGATGCCAGCTCCTTTCATTCAGTCAGTAGCTTCAAACATTTCTGGTATATGAATAACATGATGTTTTTCAATGGCAAAAATCAATGAATATTGTAAATGCACAAACAGTAATTTCTCCGCATTGCAAGGTGCAATTCTGAAATTTTTTGCTTTTTCCTGCTCCTCTTAGCATGATAAAGAAGATTCAAAGAGAGTGAGATGCCAGCTCCTTTCATTCAGTCAGTAGCTTCAAACATTTCTGGTATATGAATAACATGATGTTTTTCAATGGCAAAAATCAATGAATATTGTAAATGCACAAAGAGTAATTTCTCCGCATTGCAAGGTGCAATTCTGAAATTTTTTGCTTTTTCCTGCTCCTCTTAGCATGATAAAGAAGATTCAAAGAGAGTGAGATGCCAGCTCCTTTCATTCAGTCAGTAGCTTCAATCATTTCTGGACGTTTTTCAATGGCAAAAATCAATGAATATTGTAAATGCACAAACAGTAATTTCTCCGCATTGCAAGGTGCAATTCTGAAATTTTTTGCTTTTTCCTGCTCCTCTTAGCATGATAAAGAAGATTCAAAGAGAGTGAGATGCCAGCTCCTTTCATTCAGTCAGTAGCTTCAATCATTTCTGGACGTTTTTCAATGGCAAAAATCAATGAATATTGTAAATGCACAAACAGTAATTTCTCCGCATTGCAAGGTGCAATTCTGAAATTTTTTGCTTTTTCCTGCTCCTCTTAGCATGATAAAGAAGATTCAAAGAGAGTGAGATGCCAGCTCCTTTCATTCAGTCAGTAGCTACAAACATTTCTGGTATATGAATAACATGATGTTTTTCAATGGCAAAAATCAATGAATATTGTAAATGCACAAACAGTAATTTCTCCGCATTGCAAGGTGCAATTCTGAAATTTTTTGCTTTTTCCTGCTCCTCTTAGCATGATAAAGAAGATTCAAAGAGAGTGAGATGCCAGCTCCTTTCATTCAGTCAGTAGCTTCAATCATTTCTGGACGTTTTTCAATGGCAAAAATCAATGAATATTGTAAATGCACAAACAGTAATTTCTCCGCATTGCAAGGTGCAATTCTGAAATTTTTTGCTTTTTCCTGCTCCTCTTAGCATGATAAAGAAGATTCAAAGAGCGTGAGATGCCAGCTCCTTTCATTCAGTCAGTAGCTTCAATCATTTCTGGACGTTTTTCAATGGCAAAAATCAATGAATATTGTAAATGCTCAAACAGTAATTTCTCCGCATTGCAAGGTGAAATTCTGAAATTTTTTGCTTTTTCCTGCTCCTCTTAGCATGACAAAGAAGATTCAAAGAGAGTAAGATGCCAGCTCCTTTCATTCAGTCAGTAGCTTCAATCATTTCTGGTATATGAATAACATGATGTTTTTCAATGGCAAAAATCAATGAATATTGTAAATGCACAAACAGTAATTTCTCCGCATTGCAAGGTGCAATTCTGAAATTTTTTGCTTTTTCCTGCTCCTCTTAGCATGATAAAGAAGATTCAAAGAGAGTGAGATGCCAGCTCCTTTCATTCAGTCAGTAGCTTCAATCATTTCTGGACGTTTTTCAATGGCAAAAATCAATGAATATTGTAAATGCACAAACAGTAATTTCTCCGCATTGCAAGGTGCAATTCTGAAATTTTTTGCTTTTTCCTGCTCCTCTTAGCATGATAAAGAAGATTCAAAGAGAGTGAGATGCCAGCTCCTTTCATTCAGTCAGTAGCTTCAATCATTTCTGGACGTTTTTCAATGGCAAAAATCAATGAATATTGTAAATGCACAAACAGTAATTTCTCCGCATTGCAAGGTGCAATTCTGAAATTTTTTGCTTTTTCCTGCTCCTCTTAGCATGATAAAGAAGATTCAAAGAGAGTGAGATGCCAGCTCCTTTCATTCAGTCAGTAGCTTCAATCATTTCTGGACGTTTTTCAATGGCAAAAATCAATGAATATTGTAAATGCTCAAACAGTAATTTCTCCGCATTGCAAGGTGCAATTCTGAAATTTTTTGCTTTTTCCTGCTCCTCTTAGCATGACAAAGAAGATTCAAAGAGAGTAAGATGCCAGCTCCTTTCATTCAGTCAGTAGCTTCAATCATTTCTGGTATATGAATAACATGATGTTTTTCAATGGCAAAAATCAATGAATATTGTAAATGCACAAACAGTAATTTCTCCGCATTGCAAGGTGCAATTCTGAAATTTTTTGCTTTTTCCTGCTCCTCTTAGCATGATAAAGAAGATTCAAAGAGAGTGAGATGCCAGCTCCTTTCATTCAGTCAGTAGCTTCAATCATTTCTGGACGTTTTTCAATGGCAAAAATCAATGAATATTGTAAATGCACAAACAGTAATTTCTCCGCATTGCAAGGTGCAATTCTGAAATTTTTTGCTTTTTCCTGCTCCTCTTAGCATAATAAAGAAGATTCAAAGAGAGTGAGATGCCAGCTCCTTTCATTCAGTCAGTAGCTTCAATCATTTCTGGACGTTTTTCAATGGCAAAAATCAATGAATATTGTAAATGCACAAACAGTAATTTCTCCGCATTGCAAGGTGCAATTCTGAAATTTTTTGCTTTTTCCTGCTCCTCTTAGCATGATAAAGAAGATTCAAAGAGAGTGAGATGCCAGCTCCTTTCATTCAGTCAGTAGCTTCAAACATTTCTGGTATATGAATAACATGATGTTTTTCAATGGCAAAAATCAATGAATATTGTAAAAGCACAAACAGTAATTTCTCCGCATTGCAAGGTGCAATTCTGAAATTTTTTGCTTTTTCCTGCTCCTCTTAGCATGATAAAGAAGATTCAAAGAGAGTGAGATGCCAGCTCCTTTCATTCAGTCAGTAGCTTCAATCATTTCTGGACGTTTTTCAATGGCAAAAATCAATGAATATTGTAAATGCACAAACAGTAATTTCTCCGCATTGCAAGGTGCAATTCTGAAATTTTTTGCTTTTTCCTGCTCCTCTTAGCATGATAAAGAAGATTCAAAGAGAGTGAGATGCCAGCTCCTTTCATTCAGTCAGTAGCTTCAATCATTTCTGGTATATGAATAACATGATGTTTTTCAATGGCAAAAATCAATGAATATTGTAAATGCACAAACAGTAATTTCTCCGCATTGCAAGTTGCAATTCTGAAATTTTTTGCTTTTTCCTGCTCCTCTTAGCATGATAAAGAAGATTCAAAGAGAGTGAGATGCCAGCTCCTTTCATTCAGTCAGTAGCTTCAATCATTTCTGGACGTTTTTCAATGGCAAAAATCAATGAATATTGTAAATGCACAAACAGTAATTTCTCCGCATTGCAAGGTGCAATTCTGAAATTTTTTGCTTTTTACTGCTCCTCTTAGCATGATAAAGAAGATTCAAAGAGAGTGAGATGCCAGCTCCTTTCATTCAGTCAGTAGCTTCAATCATTTCTGGACGTTTTTCAATGGCAAAAATCAATGAATATTGTAAATGCACAAACAGTAATTTCTCCGCATTGCAAGGTGCAATTCTGAAATTTTTTGCTTTTTCCTGCTCCTCTTAGCATGATAAAGAAGATTCAAAGAGAGTGAGATGCCAGCTCCTTTCATTCAGTCAGTAGCTTCAAACATTTCTGGTATATGAATAACATGATGTTTTTCAATGGCAAAAATCAATGAATATTGTAAAAGCACAAACAGTAATTTCTCCGCATTGCAAGGTGCAATTCTGAAATTTTTTGCTTTTTCCTGCTCCTCTTAGCATGATAAAGAAGATTCAAAGAGAGTGAGATGCCAGCTCCTTTCATTCAGTCAGTAGCTTCAATCATTTCTGGACGTTTTTCAATGGCAAAAATCAATGAATATTGTAAATGCACAAACAGTAATTTCTCCGCATTGCAAGGTGCAATTCTGAAATTTTTTGCTTTTTCCTGCTCCTCTTAGCATGATAAAGAAGATTCAAAGAGAGTGAGATGCCAGCTCCTTTCATTCAGTCAGTAGCTTCAATCATTTCTGGTATATGAATAACATGATGTTTTTCAATGGCAAAAATCAATGAATATTGTAAATGCACAAACAGTAATTTCTCCACATTGCAAGGTGCAATTCTGAAATTTTTTGCTTTTTCCTGCTCCTCTTAGCATGATAAAGAAGATTCAAAGAGAGTGAGATGCCAGCTCCTTTCATTCAGTCAGTAGCTTCAATCATTTCTGGACGTTTTTCAATGGCAAAAATCAATGAATATTGTAAATGCACAAACAGTAATTTCTCCGCATTGCAAGGTGCAATTCTGAAATTTTTTGCTTTTTCCTGCTCCTCTTAGCATGATAAAGAAGATTCAAAGAGAGTGAGATGCCAGCTCCTTTCATTCAGTCAGTAGCTTCAAACATTTCTGGTATATGAATAACATGATGTTTTTCAATGGCAAAAATCAATGAATATTGTAAATGCACAAACAGTAATTTCTCCGCATTGCAAGGTGCAATTCTGAAATTTTTTGCTTTTTCCTGCTCCTCTTAGCATGATAAAGAAGATTCAAAGAGAGTGAGATGCCAGCTCCTTTCATTCAGTCAGTAGCTTCAATCATTTCTGGACGTTTTTCAATGGCAAAAATCAATGAATATTGTAAATGCACAAACAGTAATTTCTCCGCATTGCAAGGTGCAATTCTGAAATTTTTTGCTTTTTCCTGCTCCTCTTAGCATGATAAAGAAGATTCAAAGAGAGTGAGATGCCAGCTCCTTTCATTCAGTCAGTAGCTTCAATCATTTCTGGACGTTTTTCAATGGCAAAAATCAATGAATATTGTAAATGCACAAACAGTAATTTCTCCGCATTGCAAGGTGCAATTCTGAAATTTTTTGCTTTTTCCTGCTCCTCTTAGCATGATAAAGAAGATTCAAAGAGAGTGAGATGCCAGCTCCTTTCATTCAGTCAGTAGCTTCAATCATTTCTGGTATATGAATAACATGATGTTTTTCAATAGCAAAAATCAATGAATATTGTAAATGCACAAACAGTAATTTCTCCGCATTGCAAGGTGCAATTCTGAAATTTTTTGCTTTTTCCTGCTCCTCTTAGCATGATAAAGAAGATTCAAAGAGAGTGAGATGCCAGCTCCTTTCATTCAGTCAGCAGCTTCAATCATTTCTGGACATTTTTCAATGGCAAAAATCAATGAATATTGTAAATGCACAAACAGTAATTTCTCCGCATTGCAAGGTGCAATTCTGAAATTTTTTGCTTTTTCCTGCTCCTCTTAGCATGATAAAGAAGATTCAAAGAGAGTGAGATGCCAGCTCCTTTCATTCAGTCAGTAGCTTCAAACATTTCTGGTATATGAATAACATGATGTTTTTCAATGGCAAAAATCAATGAATATTGTAAAAGCACAAACAGTAATTTCTCCGCATTGCAAGGTGCAATTCTGAAATTTTTTGCTTTTTCCTGCTCCTCTTAGCATGATAAAGAAGATTCAAAGAGAGTGAGATGCCAGCTCCTTTCATTCAGTCAGTAGCTTCAATCATTTCTGGACGTTTTTCAATGGCAAAAATCAATGAATATTGTAAATGCACAAACAGTAATTTCTCCGCATTGCAAGGTGCAATTCTGAAATTTTTTGCTTTTTCCTGCTCCTCTTAGCATGATAAAGAAGATTCAAAGAGAGTGAGATGCCAGCTCCTTTCATTCAGTCAGTAGCTTCAATCATTTCTGGTATATGAATAACATGATGTTTTTCAATGGCAAAAATCAATGAATATTGTAAATGCACAAACAGTAATTTCTCCGCATTGCAAGTTGCAATTCTGAAATTTTTTGCTTTTTCCTGCTCCTCTTAGCATGATAAAGAAGATTCAAAGAGAGTGAGATGCCAGCTCCTTTCATTCAGTCAGTAGCTTCAATTATTTCTGGACGTTTTTCAATGGCAAAAATCAATGAATATTGTAAATGCACAAACAGTAATTTCTCCGCATTGCAAGGTGCAATTCTGAAATTTTTTGCTTTTTCCTGCTCCTCTTAGCATGATAAAGAAGATTCAAAGAGAGTGAGATGCCAGCTCCTTTCATTCAGTCAGTTGCTTCAATCATTTCTGGACGTTTTTCAATGGCAAAAATCAATGAATATTGTAAATGCACAAACAGTAATTTCTCCGCATTGCAAGGTGCAATTCTGAAATTTTTTGCTTTTTCCTGCTCCTCTTAGCATGATAAAGAAGATTCAAAGAGAGTGAGATGCCAGCTCCTTTCATTCAGTCAGTAGCTTCAATCATTTCTGGACGTTTTTCAATGGCAAAAATCAATGAATATTGTAAATGCACAAACAGTAATTTCTCCGCATTGCAAGGTGCAATTCTGAAATTTTTTGCTTTTTCCTGCTCCTCTTTGCATGATAAAGAAGATTCAAAGAGAGTGAGATGCCAGCTCCTTTCATTCAGTCAGTAGCTTCAATCATTTCTGGTATATGAATAACATGATGTTTTTCAATGGCAAAAATCAATGAATATTGTAAATGCACAAACAGTAATTTCTCCGCATTGCAAGGTGCAATTCTGAAATTTTTGGCTTTTTCCTGCTCCTCTTAGCATGATAAAGAAGATTCAAAGAGAGTGAGATGCCAGCTCCTTTCATTCAGTCAGTAGCTTCAATCATTTCTGGATGTTTTTCAATGGCAAAAATCAATGAATATTGTAAATGCACAAACAGTAATTTCTCCGCATTGCAAGGTGCAATTCTGAAATTTCTTGCATTTTCCTGCTCCTCTTAGCATGATAAAGAAGATTCAAAGAGAGTGAGATGCCAGCTCCTTTCATTCAGTCAGTAGCTTCAATCATTTCTGGACGTTTTTCAATGGCAAAAATCAATGAATATTGTAAATGCACAAACAGTAATTTCTCCGCATTGCAAGGTGCAATTCTGAAATTTTTTGCTTTTTCCTGCTCCTCTTAGCATGATAAAGAAGATTCAACGAGAGTGAGATGCCAGCTCCTTTCATTCAGTCAGTAGCTTCAAACATTTCTGGTATATGAATAACATGATGTTTTTCAATGGCAAAAATCAATGAATATTGTAAATGCACAAACAGTAATTTCTCCGCATTGCAAGGTGCAATTCTGAAATTTTTTGCTTTTTCCTGCTCCTCTTAGCATGATAAAGAAGATTCAAAGAGAGTGAGATGCCAGCTCCTTTCATTCAGTCAGTAGCTTCAATCATTTCTGGACGTTTTTCAATGGCAAAAATCAATGAATATTGTAAATGCACAAACAGTAATTTCTCCGCATTGCAAGGTGCAATTCTGAAATTTTTTGCTTTTTCCTGCTCCTCTTAGCATGATAAAGAAGATTCAAAGAGAGTGAGATGCCAGCTCCTTTCATTCAGTCAGTAGCTTCAATCATTTCTGGACGTTTTTCAATGGCAAAAATCAATGAATATTGTAAATGCACAAACAGTAATTTCTCCGCATTGCAAGGTGCAATTCTGAAATTTTTTGCTTTTTCCTGCTCCTCTTAGCATGATAAAGAAGATTCAAAGAGAGTGAGATGCCAGCTCCTTTCATTCAGTCAGTAGCTTCAATCATTTCTGGACGTTTTTCAATGGCAAAAATCAATGAATATTGTAAATGCACAAACAGTAATTTCTCCGCATTGCAAGGTGCAATTCTGAAATTTTTTGCTTTTTCCTGCTCCTCTTAGCATGATAAAGAAGATTCAAAGAGAGTGAGATGCCAGCTCCTTTCATTCAGTCAGTAGCTTCAATCATTTCTGGACGTTTTTCAATGGCAAAAATCAATGAATATTGTAAATGCACAAACAGTAATTTCTCCGCATTGCAAGGTGCAATTCTGAAATTTTTTGCTTTTTCCTGCTCCTCTTAGCATGATAAAGAAGATTCAAAGAGAGTGAGATGCCAGCTCCTTTCATTCAGTCAGTAGCTTCAATCATTTCTGGTATATGAATAACATGATGTTTTTCAATGGCAAAAATCAATGAATATTGTAAATGCACAAACAGTAATTTCTCCGCATTGCAAGTTGCAATTCTGAAATTTTTTGCTTTTTCCTGCTCCTCTTAGCATGATAAAGAAGATTCAAAGAGAGTGAGATGCCAGCTCCTTTCATTCAGTCAGTAGCTTCAATCATTTCTGGACGTTTTTCAATGGCAAAAATCAATGAATATTGTAAATGCACAAACAGTAATTTCTCCGCATTGCAAGGTGCAATTCTGAAATTTTTTGCTTTTTCCTGCTCCTCTTAGCATGATAAAGAAGATTCAAAGAGAGTGAGATGCCAGCTCCTTTCATTCAGTCAGTAGCTTCAATCATTTCTGGACGTTTTTCAATGGCAAAAATCAATGAATATTGTAAATGCACAAACAGTAATTTCTCCGCATTGCAAGGTGCAATTCTGAAATTTTTTGCTTTTTCCTGCTCCTCTTAGCATGATAAAGAAGATTCAAAGAGAGTGAGATGCCAGCTCCTTTCATTCAGTCAGTAGCTTCAAACATTTCTGGTATATGAATAACATGATGTTTTTCAATGGCAAAAATCAATGAATATTGTAAAAGCACAAACAGTAATTTCTCCGCATTGCAAGGTGCAATTCTGAAATTTTTTGCTTTTTCCTGCTCCTCTTAGCATGATAAAGAAGATTCAAAGAGAGTGAGATGCCAGCTCCTTTCATTCAGTCAGTAGCTTCAATCATTTCTGGACGTTTTTCAATGGCAAAAATCAATGAATATTGTAAATGCACAAACAGTAATTTCTCCGCATTGCAAGGTGCAATTCTGAAATTTTTTGCTTTTTCCTGCTCCTCTTAGCATGATAAAGAAGATTCAAAGAGAGTGAGATGCCAGCTCCTTTCATTCAGTCAGTAGCTTCAATCATTTCTGGTATATGAATAACATGATGTTTTTCAATGGCAAAAATCAATGAATATTGTAAATGCACAAACAGTAATTTCTCCACATTGCAAGGTGCAATTCTGAAATTTTTTGCTTTTTCCTGCTCCTCTTAGCATGATAAAGAAGATTCAAAGAGAGTGAGATGCCAGCTCCTTTCATTCAGTCAGTAGCTTCAATCTCTTCTGGACGTTTTTCAATGGCAAAAATCAATGAATATTGTAAATGCACAAACAGTAATTTCTCCGAATTGCAAGGTGCAATTCTGAAATTTTTTGCTTTTTCCTGCTCCTCTTAGCATGATAAAGAAGATTCAAAGAGAGCGAGATGCCAGCTCCTTTCATTCAGTCAGTAGCTTCAATCATTTCTGGTATATGAATAACATGATGTTTTTCAATGGCAAAAATCAATGAATATTGTAAATGCACAAACAGTAATTTCTCCGCATTGCAAGGTGCAATTCTGAAATTTTTTGCTTTTTCCTGCTCCTCTTAGCATGATAAAGAAGATTCAAAGAGAGTGAGATGCCAGCTCCTTTCATTCAGTCAGTAGCTTCAATCATTTCTGGACGTTTTTCAATGGCAAAAATCAATGAATATTGTAAATGCACAAACAGTAATTTCTCCGCATTGCAAGGTGCAATTCTGAAATTTTTTGCTTTTTCCTGCTCCTCTTAGCATGATAAAGAAGATTCAAAGAGAGTGAGATGCCAGCTCCTTTCATTCAGTCAGTAGCTTCAAACATTTCTGGTATATGAATAACATGATGTTTTTCAATGGCAAAAATCAATGAATATTGTAAATGCACAAACAGTAATTTCTCCGCATTGCAAGGTGCAATTCTGAAATTTTTTGCTTTTTCCTGCTCCTCTTAGCATGATAAAGAAGATTCAAAGAGAGTGAGATGCCAGCTCCTTTCATTCAGTCAGTAGCTTCAATCATTTCTGGACGTTTTTCAATGGCAAAAATCAATGAATATTGTAAATGCACAAACAGTAATTTCTCCGCATTGCAAGGTGCAATTCTGAAATTTTTTGCTTTTTCCTGCTCCTCTTAGCATGATAAAGAAGATTCAAAGAGAGTGAGATGCCAGCTCCTTTCATTCAGTCAGTAGCTTCAATCATTTCTGGACGTTTTTCAATGGCAAAAATCAATGAATATTGTAAATGCACAAACAGTAATTTCTCCGCATTGCAAGGTGCAATTCTGAAATTTTTTGCTTTTTCCTGCTCCTCTTAGCATGATAAAGAAGATTCAAAGAGAGTGAGATGCCAGCTCCTTTCATTCAGTCAGTAGCTTCAATCATTTCTGGTATATGAATAACATGATGTTTTTCAATGGCAAAAATCAATGAATATTGTAAATGCACAAACAGTAATTTCTCCGCATTGCAAGGTGCAATTCTGAAATTTTTTGCTTTTTCCTGCTCCTCTTAGCATGATAAAGAAGATTCAAAGAGAGTGAGATGCCAGCTCCTTTCATTCAGTCAGCAGCTTCAATCATTTCTGGACATTTTTCAATGGCAAAAATCAATGAATATTGTAAATGCACAAACAGTAATTTCTCCGCATTGCAAGGTGCAATTCTGAAATGTTTTGCTTTTTCCTGCTCCTCTTAGCATGATAAAGAAGATTCAAAGAGAGTGAGATGCCAGCTCCTTTCATTCAGTCAGTAGCTTCAAACATTTCTGGTATATGAATAACATGATGTGTTTCAATGGCAAAAATCAATGAATATTGTAAAAGCACAAACAGTAATTTCTCCGCATTGCAAGGTGCAATTCTGAAATTTTTTGCTTTTTCCTGCTCCTCTTAGCATGATAAAGAAGATTCAAAGAGAGTGAGATGCCAGCTCCTTTCATTCAGTCAGTAGCTTCAATCATTTCTGGACGTTTTTCAATGGCAAAAATCAATGAATATTGTAAATGCACAAACAGTAATTTCTCCGCATTGCAAGGTGCCATTCTGAAATTTTTTGCTTTTTCCTGCTCCTCTTAGCATGATAAAGAAGATTCAAAGAGAGTGAGATTCCAGCTCCTTTCATTCAGTCAGTAGCTTCAATCATTTCTGGTATATGAATAACATGATGTTTTTCAATGGCAAAAATCAATGAATATTGTAAATGCACAAACAGTAATTTCTCCGCATTGCAAGTTGCAATTCTGAAATTTTTTGCTTTTTCCTGCTCCTCTTAGCATGATAAAGAAGATTCAAAGAGAGTGAGATGCCAGCTCCTTTCATTCAGTCAGTAGCTTCAATTATTTCTGGACGTTTTTCAATGGCAAAAATCAATGAATATTGTAAATGCACAAACAGTAATTTCTCCGCATTGCAAGGTGCAATTCTGAAATTTTTTGCTTTTTCCTGCTCCTCTTAGCATGATAAAGAAGATTCAAAGAGAGTGAGATGCCAGCTCCTTTCATTCAGTCAGTTGCTTCAATCATTTCTGGACGTTTTTCAATGGCAAAAATCAGTGAATATTGTAAATGCACAAACAGTAATTTCTCCGCATTGCAAGGTGCAATTCTGAAATTTTTTGCTTTTTCCTGCTCCTCTTAGCATGATAAAGAAGATTCAAAGAGAGTGAGATGCCAGCTCCTTTCATTCAGTCAGTAGCTTCAATCATTTCTGGACGTTTTTCAATGGCAAAAATCAATGAATATTGTAAATGCACAAACAGTAATTTCTCCGCATTGCAAGGTGCAATTCTGAAATTTTTTGCTTTTTCCTGCTCCTCTTTGCATGATAAAGAAGATTCAAAGAGAGTGAGATGCCAGCTCCTTTCATTCAGTCAGTAGCTTCAATCATTTCTGGTATATGAATAACATGATGTTTTACAATGGCAAAAATCAATGAATATTGTAAATGCACAAACAGTAATTTCTCCGCATTGCAAGGTGCAATTCTGAAATTTTTGGCTTTTTCCTGCTCCTCTTAGCATGATAAAGAAGATTCAAAGAGAGTGAGATGCCAGCTCCTTTCATTCAGTCAGTAGCTTCAATCATTTCTGGATGTTTTTCAATGGCAAAAATCAATGAATATTGTAAATGCACAAACAGTAATTTCTCCGCATTGCAAGGTGCAATTCTGAAATTTCTTGCATTTTCCTGCTCCTCTTAGCATGATAAAGAAGATTCAAAGAGAGTGAGATGCCAGCTCCTTTCATTCAGTCAGTAGCTTCAATCATTTCTGGACGTTTTTCAATGGCAAAAATCAATGAATATTGTAAAAGCACAAACAGTAATTTCTCCGCATTGCAAGGTGCAATTCTGAAATTTTTTGCTTTTTCCTGCTCCTCTTAGCATGATAAAGAAGATTCAAAGAGAGTGCGATGCCAGCTCCTTTCATTCAGTCAGTAGCTTCAAACATTTCTGGTATATGAATAACATGATGTTTTTCAATGGCAAAAATCAATGAATATTGTAAATGCACAAACAGTAATTTCTCCGCATTGCAAGGTGCAATTCTGAAATTTTTTGCTTTTTCCTGCTCCTCTTAGCATGATAAAGAAGATTCAAAGAGAGTGAGATGCCAGCTCCTTTCATTCAGTCAGTAGCTTCAATCATTTCTGGTATATGAATAACATGATGTTTTTCAATGGCAAAAATCAATGAATATTGTAAATGCACAAACAGTAATTTCTCCGCATTGCAAGTTGCAATTCTGAAATTTTTTGCTTTTTCCTGCTCCTCTTAGCATGATAAAGAAGATTCAAAGAGAGTGAGATGCCAGCTCCTTTCATTCAGTCAGTAGCTTCAATCATTTCTGGACGTTTTTCAATGGCAAAAATCAATGAATATTGTAAATGCACAAACAGTAATTTCTCCGCATTGCAAGGTGCAATTCTGAAATTTTTTGCTTTTTCCTGCTCCTCTTAGCATGATAAAGAAGATTCAAAGAGAGTGAGATGCCAGCTCCTTTCATTCAGTCAGTAGCTTCAATCATTTCTGGACGTTTTTCAATGGCAAAAATCAATGAATATTGTAAATGCACAAACAGTAATTTCTCCGCATTGCAAGGTGCAATTCTGAAATTTTTTGCTTTTTCCTGCTCCTCTTAGCATGATAAAGAAGATTCAAAGAGAGTGAGATGCCAGCTCCTTTCATTCAGTCAGTAGCTTCAAACATTTCTGGTATATGAATAACATGATGTTTTTCAATGGCAAAAATCAATGAATATTGTAAAAGCACAAACAGTAATTTCTCCGCATTGCAAGGTGCAATTCTGAAATTTTTTGCTTTTTCCTGCTCCTCTTAGCATGATAAAGAAGATTCAAAGAGAGTGAGATGCCAGCTCCTTTCATTCAGTCAGTAGCTTCAATCATTTCTGGATGTTTTTCAATGGCAAAAATCAATGAATATTGTAAATGCACAAACAGTAATTTCTCCGCATTGCAAGGTGCAATTCTGAAATTTTTTGCTTTTTCCTGCTCCTCTTAGCATGATAAAGAAGATTCAAAGAGAGTGAGATGCCAGCTCCTTTCATTCAGTCAGTAGCTTCAATCATTTCTGGTATATGAATAACATGATGTTTTTCAATGGCAAAAATCAATGAATATTGTAAATGCACAAACAGTAATTTCTCCACATTGCAAGGTGCAATTCTGAAATTTTTTGCTTTTTCCTGCTCCTCTTAGCATGATAAAGAAGATTCAAAGAGAGTGAGATGCCAGCTCCTTTCATTCAGTCAGTAGCTTCAATCATTTCTGAACGTTTTTCAATGGCAAAAATCAATGAATATTGTAAATGCACAAACAGTAATTTCTCCGCATTGCAAGGTGCAATTCTGAAATTTTTTGCTTTTTCCTGCTCCTCTTAGCATGATAAAGAAGATTCAAAGAGAGCGAGATGCCAGCTCCTTTCATTCAGTCAGTAGCTTCAATCATTTCTGGTATATGAATAACATGATGTTTTTCAATGGCAAAAATCAATGAATATTGTAAATGCACAAACAGTAATTTCTCCGCATTGCAAGGTGCAATTCTGAAATTTTTTGCTTTTTCCTGCTCCTCTTAGCATGATAAAGAAGATTCAAAGAGAGTGAGATGCCAGCTCCTTTCATTCAGTCAGTAGCTTCAATCATTTCTGGACGTTTTTCAATGGCAAAAATCAATGAATATTGTAAATGCACAAACAGTAATTTCTCCGCATTGCAAGGTGCAATTCTGAAATTTTTTGCTTTTTCCTGCTCCTCTTTGCATGATAAAGAAGATTCAAAGAGAGTGAGATGCCAGCTCCTTTCATTCAGTCAGTAGCTTCAATCATTTCTGGTATATGAATAACATGATGTTTTTCAATGGCAAAAATCAATGAATATTGTAAATGCACAAACAGTAATTTCTCCGCATTGCAAGGTGCAATTCTGAAATTTTTGGCTTTTTCCTGCTCCTCTTAGCAGGATAAAGAAGATTCAGAGAGTGAGATGCCAGCTCCTTTCATTCAGTCAGTAGCTTCAATCATTTCTGGATGTTTTTCAATGGCAAAAATCAATGAATATTGTAAATGCACAAACAGTAATTTCTCCGCATTGCAAGGTGCAATTCTGAAATTTCTTGCATTTTCCTGCTCCTCTTAGCATGATAAAGAAGATTCAAAGAGAGTGAGATGCCAGCTCCTTTCATTCAGTCAGTAGCTTCAATCATTTCTGGACGTTTTTCAATGGCAAAAATCAATGAATATTGTAAAAGCACAAACAGTAATTTCTCCGCATTGCAAGGTGCAATTCTGAAATTTTTTGCTTTTTCCTGCTCCTCTTAGCATGATAAAGAAGATTCAAAGAGAGTGCGATGCCAGCTCCTTTCATTCAGTCAGTAGCTTCAAACATTTCTGGTATATGAATAACATGATGTTTTTCAATGGCAAAAATCAATGAATATTGTAAATGCACAAACAGTAATTTCTCCGCATTGCAAGGTGCAATTCTGAAATTTTTTGCTTTTTCCTGCTCCTCTTAGCATGATAAAGAAGATTCAAAGAGAGTGAGATGCCAGCTCCTTTCATTCAGTCAGTAGCTTCAATCATTTCTGGTATATGAATAACATGATGTTTTTCAATGGCAAAAATCAATGAATATTGTAAATGCACAAACAGTAATTTCTCCGCATTGCAAGTTGCAATTCTGAAATTTTTTGCTTTTTCCTGCTCCTCTTAGCATGATAAAGAAGATTCAAAGAGAGTGAGATGCCAGCTCCTTTCATTCAGTCAGTAGCTTCAATCATTTCTGGACGTTTTTCAATGGCAAAAATCAATGAATATTGTAAATGCACAAACAGTAATTTCTCCGCATTGCAAGGTGCAATTCTGAAATTTTTTGCTTTTTCCTGCTCCTCTTAGCATGATAAAGAAGATTCAAAGAGAGTGAGATGCCAGCTCCTTTCATTCAGTCAGTAGCTTCAATCATTTCTGGACGTTTTTCAATGGCAAAAATCAATGAATATTGTAAATGCACAAACAGTAATTTCTCCGCATTGCAAGGTGCAATTCTGAAATTTTTTGCTTTTTCCTGCTCCTCTTAGCATGATAAAGAAGATTCAAAGAGAGTGAGATGCCAGCTCCTTTCATTCAGTCAGTAGCTTCAAACATTTCTGGTATATGAATAACATGATGTTTTTCAATGGCAAAAATCAATGAATATTGTAAAAGCACAAACAGTAATTTCTCCGCATTGCAAGGTGCAATTCTGAAATTTTTTGCTTTTTCCTGCTCCTCTTAGCATGATAAAGAAGATTCAAAGAGAGTGAGATGCCAGCTCCTTTCATTCAGTCAGTAGCTTCAATCATTTCTGGACGTTTTTCAATGGCAAAAATCAATGAATATTGTAAATGCACAAACAGTAATTTCTCCGCATTGCAAGGTGCAATTCTGAAATTTTTTGCTTTTTCCTGCTCCTCTTAGCATGATAAAGAAGATTCAAAGAGAGTGAGATGCCAGCTCCTTTCATTCAGTCAGTAGCTTCAATCATTTCTGGTATATGAATAACATGATGTTTTTCAATGGCAAAAATCAATGAATATTGTAAATGCACAAACAGTAATTTCTCCACATTGCAAGGTGCAATGTTTGAAGCTACTGACTGAATGAAAGGAGCTGGCATCTCACTCTCTTTGAATCTTCTTTATCATGCTAGGATTAACAGGAAAAAGCTAAAAATTTCATAATTGCACCGTGCAATGTGGAGATATTACTGTTTGTGCATTTACAATATTCATTGATTTTTGCCATTGAAAAACATGTTTTTCATATACCAGAAATGTTTGAAGCTACTGACTGAATGAAAGGAGCTGGCATCTCACTCTCTTTGAATCTTCTTTATCATGCTAGGATTAGCAGGAAAAAGCAAAAAATTTCAGAATTGCACCTTGCAATGTGGAGATATTACTGTTTGTGCATTTACAATATTCATTGATTTTTGCCATTGAAAAACATGTTTTTCATATACCAGAAATGTTTGAAGCTACTGACTGAATGAAAGGAGCTGGCATCTCACTCTCTTTGAATCTTCTTTATCATGCTAGGATTAACAGGAAAAAGCTAAAAATTTCAGAATTGCACCGTGCAATGTGGAGATATTACTGTTTGTGCATTTACAATATTCATTGATTTTTGCCATTGAAAAACATGTTTTTCATATACCAGAAATGTTTGAAGCTACTGACTGAATGAAAGGAGCTGGCATCTCACTCTCTTTGAATCTTCTTTATCATGCTAGGATTAGCAGGAAAAAGCAAAAAATTTCAGAATTGCACCTTGCAATGTGGAGATATTACTGTTTGTGCATTTACAATATTCATTGATTTTTGCCATTGAAAAACATGTTTTTCATATACCAGAAATGTTTGAAGCTACTGACTGAATGAAAGGAGCTGGCATCTCACTCTCTTTGAATCTTCTTTATCATGCTAGGATTAACAGGAAAAAGCTAAAAATTTCAGAATTGCACCGTGCAATGTGGAGATATTACTCTTTGTGCATTTACAATATTCATTGATTTTTGCCATTGAAAAACATGTTTTTCATATACCAGAAATGTTTGAAGCTACTGACTGAATGAAAGGAGCTGGCATCTCACTCTCTTTGAATCTTCTTTATCATGCTAGGATTAGCAGGAAAAAGCAAAAAATTTCAGAATTGCACCTTGCAATGTGGAGATATTACTGTTTGTGCATTTACAATATTCATTGATTTTTGCCATTGAAAAACGTTTTTCATATACCAGAAATGTTTGAAGCTACTGACTGAATGAAAGGAGCTGGCATCTCACTCTCTTTGAATCTTCTTTATCATATGAAAAACATGTTTTTCAATGGCAAAAATCAATGAATATTGTAAATGCACAAACAGTAATATCTCCACATTGCAAGGTGCAATTCTGAAATTTTTTGCTTTTTCCTGCTAATCCTAGCATGATAAAGAAGATTCAAAGAGAGTGAGATGCCAGCTCCTTTCATTCAGTCAGTAGCTTCAAACATTTCTGGTATATGAAAAACATGTTTTTCAATGGCAAAAATCAATGAATATTGTAAATGCACAAACAGTAATATCTCCACATTGCACGGTGCAATTCTGAAATTTTTAGCTTTTTCCTGTTAATCCTAGCATGATAAAGATTCAAAGAGAGTGAGATGCCAGCTCCTTTCATTCAGTCAGTAGCTTCAAACATTTCTGGTATATGAAAAACATGTTTTTCAATGGCAAAAATCAATGAATATTGTAAATGCACAAACAGTAATATCTCCACATTGCAAGGTGCAATTCTGAAATTTTTTGCTTTTTCCTGCTAATCCTAGCATGATAAAGAAGATTCAAAGAGAGTGAGATGCCAGCTCCTTTCATTCAGTCAGTAGCTTCAAACATTTCTGGTATATGAAAAACATGTTTTTCAATGGCAAAAATCAATGAATATTGTAAATGCACAAACAGTAATATCTCCACATTGCACGGTGCAATTCTGAAATTTTTAGCTTTTTCCTGTTAATCCTAGCATGATAAAGATTCAAAGAGAGTGAGATGCCAGCTCCTTTCATTCAGTCAGTAGCTTCAAACATTTCTGGTATATGAAAAACATGTTTTTCAATGGCAAAAATCAATGAATATTGTAAATGCACAAACAGTAATATCTCCACATTGCAAGGTGCAATTCTGAAATTTTTTGCTTTTTCCTGCTAATCCTAGCATGATAAAGAAGATTCAGAGAGTGAGATGCCAGCTCCTTTCATTCAGTCAGTAGCTTCAAACATTTCTGGTATATGAAAAACATGTTTTTCAATGGCAAAAATCAATGAATATTGTAAATGCACAAACAGTAATATCTCCACATTGCACGGTGCAATTCTGAAATTTTTAGCTTTTTCCTGTTAATCCTAGCATGATAAAGAAGATTCAAAGAGAGTGAGATGCCAGCTCCTTTCATTCAGTCAGTAGCTTCAAACATTTCTGGTATATGAAAAACATGTTTTTCAATGGCAAAAATCAATGAATATTGTAAATGCACAAACAGTAATATCTCCACATTGCACGGTGCAATTCTGAAATTTTTAGCTTTTTCCTGTTAATCCTAGCATGATAAAGAAGATTCAAAGAGAGTGAGATGCCAGCTCCTTTCATTCAGTCAGTAGCTTCAAACATTTCTGGTATATGAAAAACATGTTTTTCAATGGCAAAAATCAATGAATATTGTAAATGCACAAACAGTAATATCTCCACATTGCAAGGTGCAATTCTGAAATTTTTTGCTTTTTCCTGCTAATCCTAGCATGATAAAGAAGATTCAAAGAGAGTGAGATGCCAGCTCCTTTCATTCAGTCAGTAGCTTCAAACATTTCTGGTATATGAAAAACATGTTTTTCAATGGCAAAAATCAATGAATATTGTAAATGCACAAACAGTAATATCTCCACATTGCACGGTGCAATTCTGAAATTTTTAGCTTTTTCCTGTTAATCCTAGCATGATAAAGAAGATTCAAAGAGAGTGAGATGCCAGCTCCTTTCATTCAGTCAGTAGCTTCAAACATTTCTGGTATATGAAAAACATGTTTTTCAATGGCAAAAATCAATGAATATTGTAAATGCACAAACAGTAATATCTCCACATTGCAAGGTGCAATTCTGAAATTCTTTGCTTTTTCCTGTTAATCCTAGCATGATAAAGAAGATTCAAAGAGAGTGAGATGCCAGCTCCTTTCATTCAGTCAGTAGCTTCAAACATTTCTGGTATATGAAAAACATGTTTTTCAATGGCAAAAATCAATGAATATTGTAAATGCACAAACAGTAATATCTCCACATTGCAAGGTGCAATTCTGAAATTTTTTGCTTTTTCCTGCTAATCCTAGCATGATAAAGAAGATTCAAAGAGAGTGAGATGCCAGCTCCTTTCATTCAGTCAGTAGCTTCAAACATTTCTGGTATATGAAAAACATGTTTTTCAATGGCAAAAATCAATGAATATTGTAAATGCACAAACAGTAATATCTCCACATTGCACGGTGCAATTCTGAAATTTTTAGCTTTTTCCTGTTAATCCTAGCATGATAAAGAAGATTCAAAGAGAGTGAGATGCCAGCTCCTTTCATTCAGTCAGTAGCTTCAAACATTTCTGGTATATGAAAAACATGTTTTTCAATGGCAAAAATCAATGAATATTGTAAATGCACAAACAGTAATATCTCCACATTGCAAGGTGCAATTCTGAAATTCTTTGCTTTTTCCTGTTAATCCTAGCATGATAAAGAAGATTCAAAGAGAGTGAGATGCCAGCTCCTTTCATTCAGTCAGTAGCTTCAAACATTTCTGGTATATGAAAAACATGTTTTTCAATGGCAAAAATCAATGAATATTGTAAATGCACAAACAGTAATATCTCCACATTGCAAGGTGCAATTCTGAAATTTTTTGCTTTTTCCTGCTAATCCTAGCATGATAAAGAAGATTCAAAGAGTGATATGCCAGCTCCTTTCATTCAGTCAGTAGCTTCAAACATTTCTGGTATATGAAAAACATGTTTTTCAATGGCAAAAATCAATGAATATTGTAAATGCACAAACAGTAATATCTCCACATTGCACGGTGCAATTCTGAAATTTTTAGCTTTTTCCTGTTAATCCTAGCATGATAAAGAAGATTCAAAGAGAGTGAGATGCCAGCTCCTTTCATTCAGTCAGTAGCTTCAAACATTTCTGGTATATGAAAAACATGTTTTTCAATGGCAAAAATCAATGAATATTGTAAATGCACAAACAGTAATATCTCCACATTGCAAGGTGCAATTCTGAAATTTTTTGCTTTTTCCTGCTAATCCTAGCATGATAAAGAAGATTCAAAGAGAGTGAGATGCCAGCTCCTTTCATTCAGTCAGTAGCTTCAAACATTTCTGGTATATGAAAAACATGTTTTTCAATGGCAAAAATCAATGAATATTGTAAATGCACAAACAGTAATATCTCCACATTGCACGGTGCAATTCTGAAATTTTTAGCTTTTTCCTGTTAATCCTAGCATGATAAAGAAGATTCAAAGAGAGTGAGATGCCAGCTCCTTTCATTCAGTCAGTAGCTTCAAACATTTCTGGTATATGAAAAACATGTTTTTCAATGGCAAAAATCAATGAATATTGTAAATGCACAAACAGTAATATCTCCACATTGCACGGTGCAATTCTGAAATTTTTAGCTTTTTCCTGTTAATCCTAGCATGATAAAGAAGATTCAGAGTGAGATGCCAGCTCCTTTCATTCAGTCAGTAGCTTCAAACATTTCTGGTATATGAAAAACATGTTTTTCAATGGCAAAAATCAATGAATATTGTAAATGCACAAACAGTAATATCTCCACATTGCAAGGTGCAATTCTGAAATTTTTTGCTTTTTCCTGTTAATCCTAGCATGATAAAGAAGATTCAAAGAGAGTGAGATGCCAGCTCCTTTCATTCAGTCAGTAGCTTCAAACATTTCTGGTATATGAAAAACATGTTTTTCAATGGCAAAAATCAATGAATATTGTAAATGCACAAACAGTAATATCTCCACATTGCAAGGTGCAATTCTGAAATTTTTTGCTTTTTCCTGTTAATCCTAGCATGATAAAGAAGATTCAAAGAGAGTGAGATGCCAGCTCCTTTCATTCAGTCAGTAGCTTCAAACATTTCTGGTATATGAAAAACATGTTTTTCAATGGCAAAAATCAATGAATATTGTAAATGCACAAACAGTAATATCTCCACATTGCAAGGTGCAATTCTGAAATTTTTTGCTTTTTCCTGCTAATCCTAGCATGATAAAGAAGATTCAAAGAGAGTGAGATGCCAGCTCCTTTCATTCAGTCAGTAGCTTCAAACATTTCTGGTATATGAAAAACATGTTTTTCAATGGCAAAAATCAATGAATATTGTAAATGCACAAACAGTAATATCTCCACATTGCACGGTGCAATTCTGAAATTTTTAGCTTTTTCCTGTTAATCCTAGCATGATAAAGAAGATTCAAAGAGAGTGAGATGCCAGCTCCTTTCATTCAGTCAGTAGCTTCAAACATTTCTGGTATATGAAAAACATGTTTTTCAATGGCAAAAATCAATGAATATTGTAAATGCACAAACAGTAATATCTCCACATTGCAAGGTGCAATTCTGAAATTTTTTGCTTTTTCCTGCTAATCCTAGCATGATAAAGAAGATTCAGAGAGTGAGATGCCAGCTCCTTTCATTCAGTCAGTAGCTTCAAACATTTCTGGTATATGAAAAACATGTTTTTCAATGGCAAAAATCAATGAATATTGTAAATGCACAAACAGTAATATCTCCACATTGCAAGGTGCAATTCTGAAATTTTTTGCTTTTTCCTGTTAATCCTAGCATGATAAAGAAGATTCAAAGAGAGTGAGATGCCAGCTCCTTTCATTCAGTCAGTAGCTTCAAACATTTCTGGTATATGAAAAACATGTTTTTCAATGGCAAAAATCAATGAATATTGTAAATGCACAAACAGTAATATCTCCACATTGCACGGTGCAATTCTGAAATTTTTAGCTTTTTCCTGTTAATCCTAGCATGATAAAGAAGATTCAAAGAGAGTGAGATGCCAGCTCCTTTCATTCAGTCAGTAGCTTCAAACATTTCTGGTATATGAAAAACATGTTTTTCAATGGCAAAAATCAATGAATATTGTAAATGCACAAACAGTAATATCTCCACATTGCACGGTGCAATTCTGAAATTTTTAGCTTTTTCCTGTTAATCCTAGCATGATAAAGAAGATTCAAAGAGAGTGAGATGCCAGCTCCTTTCATTCAGTCAGTAGCTTCAAACATTTCTGGTATATGAAAAACATGTTTTTCAATGGCAAAAATCAATGAATATTGTAAATGCACAAACAGTAATATCTCCACATTGCAAGGTGCAATTCTGAAATTTTTTGCTTTTTCCTGTTAATCCTAGCATGATAAAGAAGATTCAAAGAGAGTGAGATGCCAGCTCCTTTCATTCAGTCAGTAGCTTCAAACATTTCTGGTATATGAAAAACATGTTTTTCAATGGCAAAAATCAATGAATATTGTAAATGCACAAACAGTAATATCTCCACATTGCAAGGTGCAATTCTGAAATTTTTTGCTTTTTCCTGCTAATCCTAGCATGATAAAGAAGATTCAAAGAGAGTGAGATGCCAGCTCCTTTCATTCAGTCAGTAGCTTCAAACATTTCTGGTATATGAAAAACATGTTTTTCAATGGCAAAAATCAATGAATATTGTAAATGCACAAACAGTAATATCTCCACATTGCAAGGTGCAATTCTGAAATTTTTAGCTTTTTCCTGTTAATCCTAGCATGATAAAGAAGATTCAACGAGAGTGAGATGCCAGCTCCTTTCATTCAGTCAGTAGCTTCAAACATTTCTGGTATATGAAAAACGTTTTTCAATGGCAAAAATCAATGAATATTGTAAATGCACAAACAGTAATATCTCCACATTGCAAGGTGCAATTCTGAAATTTTTTGCTTTTTCCTGCTAATCCTAGCATGATAAAGAAGATTCAAAGAGAGTGAGATGCCAGCTCCTTTCATTCAGTCAGTAGCTTCAAACATTTCTGGTATATGAAAAACATGTTTTTCAATGGCAAAAATCAATGAATATTGTAAATGCACAAACAGTAATATCTCCACATTGCACGGTGCAATTATGAAATTTTTAGCTTTTTCCTGTTAATCCTAGCATGACAAAGAAGATTCAAAGAGAGTGAGATGCCAGCTCCTTTCATTCAGTCAGTAGCTTCAAACATTTCTGGTATATGAAAAACATGTTTTTCAATGGCAAAAATCAATGAATATTGTAAATGCACAAACAGTAATAACTCCACATTGCAAGGTGCAATTCTGAAATTTTTTGCTTTTTCCTGCTAATCCTAGCATGATAAAGAAGATTCAAAGAGAGTGAGATGCCAGCTCCTTTCATTCAGTCAGTAGCTTCAAACATTTCTGGTATATGAAAAACATGTTTTTCAATGGCAAAAATCAATGAATATTGTAAATGCACAAACAGTAATATCTCCACATTGCACGGTGCAATTCTGAAATTTTTAGCTTTTTCCTGTTAATCCTAGCATGATAAAGAAGATTCAAAGAGAGTGAGATGCCAGCTCCTTTCATTCAGTCAGTAGCTTCAAACATTTCTGGTATATGAAAAACATGTTTTTCAATGGCAAAAATCAATGAATATTGTAAATGCACAAACAGTAATATCTCCACATTGCACGGTGCAATTATGAAATTTTTAGCTTTTTCCTGTTAATCCTAGCATGATAAAGAAGATTCAAAGAGAGTGAGATGCCAGCTCCTTTCATTCAGTCAGTAGCTTCAAACATTTCTGGTATATGAAAAACATGTTTTTCAATGGCAAAAATCAATGAATATTGTAAATGCACAAACAGTAATATCTCCACATTGCAAGGTGCAATTCTGAAATTTTTTGCTTTTTCCTGTTAATCCTAGCATGATAAAGAAGATTCAAAGAGAGTGAGATGCCAGCTCCTTTCATTCAGTCAGTAGCTTCAAACATTTCTGGTATATGAAAAACATGTTTTTCAATGGCAAAAATCAATGAATATTGTAAATGCACAAACAGTAATATCTCCACATTGCACGGTGCAATTCTGAAATTTTTAGCTTTTTCCTGTTAATCCTAGCATGATAAAGAAGATTCAAAGAGAGTGAGATGCCAGCTCCTTTCATTCAGTCAGTAGCTTCAAACATTTCTGGTATATGAAAAACATGTTTTTCAATGGCAAAAATCAATGAATATTGTAAATGCACAAACAGTAATATCTCCACATTGCACGGTGCAATTCTGAAATTTTTAGCTTTTTCCTGTTAATCCTAGCATGATAAAGAAGATTCAAAGAGAGTGAGATGCCAGCTCCTTTCATTCAGTCAGTAGCTTCAAACATTTCTGGTATATGAAAAACATGTTTTTCAATGGCAAAAATCAATGAATATTGTAAATGCACAAACAGTAATATCTCCACATTGCAAGGTGCAATTCTGAAATTTTTTGCTTTTTCCTGTTAATCCTAGCATGATAAAGAAGATTCAAAGAGAGTGAGATGCCAGCTCCTTTCATTCAGTCAGTAGCTTCAAACATTTCTGGTATATGAAAAACATGTTTTTCAATGGCAAAAATCAATGAATATTGTAAATGCACAAACAGTAATATCTCCACATTGCAAGGTGCAATTCTGAAATTTTTTGCTTTTTCCTGCTAATCCTAGCATGATAAAGAAGATTCAAAGAGAGTGAGATGCCAGCTCCTTTCATTCAGTCAGTAGCTTCAAACATTTCTGGTATATGAAAAACATGTTTTTCAATGGCAAAAATCAATGAATATTGTAAATGCACAAACAGTAATATCTCCACATTGCAAGGTGCAATTCTGAAATTTTTAGCTTTTTCCTGTTAATCCTAGCATGATAAAGAAGATTCAACGAGAGTGAGATGCCAGCTCCTTTCATTCAGTCAGTAGCTTCA
Organism: Phyllobates terribilis; assembly: GCF_046119375.1. Taxonomy (NCBI): domain Eukaryota; kingdom Metazoa; phylum Chordata; class Amphibia; order Anura; family Dendrobatidae; genus Phyllobates; species Phyllobates terribilis. Next base: position 67,177 of record NW_027365588.1, on the reverse strand, counting down.
AACATTTCTGGTATATGAAAAACGTTTTTCAATGGCAAAAATCAATGAATATTGTAAATGCACAAACAGTAATATCTCCACATTGCAAGGTGCAATTCTGAAATTTTTTGCTTTTTCCTGCTAATCCTAGCATGATAAAGAAGATTCAAAGAGAGTGAGATGCCAGCTCCTTTCATTCAGTCAGTAGCTTCAAACATTTCTGGTATATGAAAAACATGTTTTTCAATGGCAAAAATCAATGAATATTGTAAATGCACAAACAGTAATATCTCCACATTGCACGGTGCAATTATGAAATTTTTAGCTTTTTCCTGTTAATCCTAGCATGACAAAGAAGATTCAAAGAGAGTGAGATGCCAGCTCCTTTCATTCAGTCAGTAGCTTCAAACATTTCTGGTATATGAAAAACATGTTTTTCAATGGCAAAAATCAATGAATATTGTAAATGCACAAACAGTAATAACTCCACATTGCAAGGTGCAATTCTGAAATTTTTTGCTTTTTCCTGCTAATCCTAGCATGATAAAGAAGATTCAAAGAGAGTGAGATGCCAGCTCCTTTCATTCAGTCAGTAGCTTCAAACATTTCTGGTATATGAAAAACATGTTTTTCAATGGCAAAAATCAATGAATATTGTAAATGCACAAACAGTAATATCTCCACATTGCACGGTGCAATTCTGAAATTTTTAGCTTTTTCCTGTTAATCCTAGCATGATAAAGAAGATTCAAAGAGAGTGAGATGCCAGCTCCTTTCATTCAGTCAGTAGCTTCAAACATTTCTGGTATATGAAAAACATGTTTTTCAATGGCAAAAATCAATGAATATTGTAAATGCACAAACAGTAATATCTCCACATTGCACGGTGCAATTATGAAATTTTTAGCTTTTTCCTGTTAATCCTAGCATGATAAAGAAGATTCAAAGAGAGTGAGATGCCAGCTCCTTTCATTCAGTCAGTAGCTTCAAACATTTCTGGTATATGAAAAACATGTTTTTCAATGGCAAAAATCAATGAATATTGTAAATGCACAAACAGTAATAACTCCACATTGCAAGGTGCAATTCTGAAATTTTTTGCTTTTTCCTGCTAATCCTAGCATGATAAAGAAGATTCAAAGAGAGTGAGATGCCAGCTCCTTTCATTCAGTCAGTAGCTTCAAACATTTCTGGTATATGAAAAACATGTTTTTCAATGGCAAAAATCAATGAATATTGTAAATGCACAAACAGTAATATCTCAACATTGCACGGTGCAATTCTGAAATTTTTAGCTTTTTCCTGTTAATCCTAGCATGATAAAGAAGATTCAAAGAGAGTGAGATGCCAGCTCCTTTCATTCAGTCAGTAGCTTCAAACATTTCTGGTATATGAAAAACGTTTTTCAATGGCAAAAATCAATGAATATTGTAAATGCACAAACAGTAATATCTCCACATTGCAAGGTGCAATTCTGAAATTTTTTGCTTTTTCCTGTTAATCCTAGCATGATAAAGAAGATTCAAAGAGAGTGAGATGCCAGCTCCTTTCATTCAGTCAGTAGCTTCAAACATTTCTGGTATATGAAAAACATGTTTTTCAATGGCAAAAATCAATGAATATTGTAAATGCACAAACTAATATCTCCACATTGCAAGGTGCAATTCTGAAATTTTTTGCTTTTTCCTGCTCCTCTTAGCATGATAAAGAAGATTCAAAGAGAGTGAGATGCCAGCTCCTTTCATTCAGTCAGTAGCTTCAATCATTTCTGGACGTTTTTCAATGGCAAAAATCAATGAATATTGTAAATGCACAAACAGTAATTTCTCCGCATTGCAAGGTGCAATTCTGAAATTTTTTGCTTTTTCCTGCTCCTCTTAGCATGGTAAAGAAGACTCAAAGAGAGTGAGATGCCAGCTCCTTTCATTCAGTCAGTAGCTTCAATCATTTCTGGACGTTTTTCAACGGCAAAAATCAATGAATATTGTAGATGCACAAACAGTAATTTCTCCGCATTGCAAGGTGCAATTCTGAAATTTTTTGCTTTTTCCTGCTCCTCTTAGCATGATAAAGAAGATTCAAAGAGACTGAGATGCCAGCTCCTTTCATTCAGTCAGTAGCTTCAATCATTTCTGGACGTTTTTCAATGGCAAAAATCAATGAATATTGTAAATGCACAAACAGTAATTTCTCCGCATTGCAAGGTGCAATTCTGAAATTTTTTGCTTTTTCCTGCTCCTCTTAGCATGATAAAGAAGATTCAAAGAGAGTGAGATGCCAGCTCCTTTCATTCAGTCAGTAGCTTCAATCATTTCTGGATGTTTTTCAATGGCAAAAATGAATGAATATTGTAAATGCACAAACAGTAATTTCTCCGCATTGCAAGGTGCAATTCTGAAATTTTTTGCTTTTTCCTGCTCCTCTTAGCATGATAAAGAAGATTCAAAGAGAGTGAGATGCCAGCTCCTTTCATTCAGTCAGTAGCTTCAAACATTTCTGGTATATGAAAAACATGTTTTTCAATGGCAAAAATCAATGAATATTGTAAATGCACAAACAGTAATATCTCCACATTGCACGGTGCAATTCTGAAATTTTTAGCTTTTTCCTTTTAATCCTAGCATGATAAAGAAGATTCAAAGAGAGTGAGATGCCAGCTCCTTTCATTCAGTCAGTAGCTTCAAACATTTCTGGTATATGAAAAACATGTTTTTCAATGGCAAAAATCAATGAATATTGTAAATGCACAAACAGTAATATCTCCACATTGCACGGTGCAATTCTGAAATTTTTAGCTTTTTCCTGTTAATCCTAGCATGATAAAGAAGATTCAAAGAGAGTGAGATGCCAGCTCCTTTCATTCAGTCAGTAGCTTCAAACATTTCTGGTATATGAAAAACATGTTTTTCAATGGCAAAAATCAATGAATATTGTAAATGCACAAACAGTAATATCTCCACATTGCAAGGTGCAATTCTGAAATTCTTTGCTTTTTCCTGTTAATCCTAGCATGATAAAGAAGATTCAAAGAGAGTGAGATGCCAGCTCCTTTCATTCAGTCAGTAGCTTCAAACATTTCTGGTATATGAAAAACATGTTTTTCAATGGCAAAAATCAATGAATATTGTAAATGCACAAACAGTAATATCTCCACATTGCAAGGTGCAATTCTGAAATTTTTTGCTTTTTCCTGCTAATCCTAGCATGATAAAGAAGATTCAGAGAGTGAGATGCCAGCTCCTTTCATTCAGTCAGTAGCTTCAAACATTTCTGGTATATGAAAAACATGTTTTTCAATGGCAAAAATCAATGAATATTGTAAATGCACAAACAGTAATATCTCCACATTGCACGGTGCAATTCTGAAATTTTTAGCTTTTTCCTGTTAATCCTAGCATGATAAAGAAGATTCAAAGAGAGTGAGATGCCAGCTCCTTTCATTCAGTCAGTAGCTTCAAACATTTCTGGTATATGAAAAACATGTTTTTCAATGGCAAAAATCAATGAATATTGTAAATGCACAAACAGTAATATCTCCACATTGCAAGGTGCAATTCTGAAATTTTTTGCTTTTTCCTGCTAATCCTAGCATGATAAAGAAGATTCAGAGAGTGAGATGCCAGCTCCTTTCATTCAGTCAGTAGCTTCAAACATTTCTGGTATATGAAAAACATGTTTTTCAATGGCAAAAATCAATGAATATTGTAAATGCACAAACAGTAATATCTCCACATTGCACGGTGCAATTCTGAAATTTTTAGCTTTTTCCTGTTAATCCTAGCATGATAAAGAAGATTCAAAGAGAGTGAGATGCCAGCTCCTTTCATTCAGTCAGTAGCTTCAAACATTTCTGGTATATGAAAAACATGTTTTTCAATGGCAAAAATCAATGAATATTGTAAATGCACAAACAGTAATATCTCCACATTGCAAGGTGCAATTCTGAAATTCTTTGCTTTTTCCTGTTAATCCTAGCATGATAAAGAAGATTCAAAGAGAGTGAGATGCCAGCTCCTTTCATTCAGTCAGTAGCTTCAAACATTTCTGGTATATGAAAAACATGTTTTTCAATGGCAAAAATCAATGAATATTGTAAATGCACAAACAGTAATATCTCCACATTGCAAGGTGCAATTCTGAAATTTTTTGCTTTTTCCTGCTAATCCTAGCATGATAAAGAAGATTCAAAGAGTGAGATGCCAGCTCCTTTCATTCAGTCAGTAGCTTCAAACATTTCTGGTATATGAAAAACATGTTTTTCAATGGCAAAAATCAATGAATATTGTAAATGCACAAACAGTAATATCTCCACATTGCACGGTGCAATTCTGAAATTTTTAGCTTTTTCCTGTTAATCCTAGCATGATAAAGAAGATTCAAAGAGAGTGAGATGCCAGCTCCTTTCATTCAGTCAGTAGCTTCAAACATTTCTGGTATATGAAAAACATGTTTTTCAATGGCAAAAATCAATGAATATTGTAAATGCACAAACAGTAATATCTCCACATTGCACGGTGCAATTCTGAAATTTTTAGCTTTTTCCTGTTAATCCTAGCATGATAAAGAAGATTCAGAGTGAGATGCCAGCTCCTTTCATTCAGTCAGTAGCTTCAAACATTTCTGGTATATGAAAAACATGTTTTTCAATGGCAAAAATCAATGAATATTGTAAATGCACAAACAGTAATATCTCCACATTGCAAGGTGCAATTCTGAAATTTTTTGCTTTTTCCTGTTAATCCTAGCATGATAAAGAAGATTCAAAGAGAGTGAGATGCCAGCTCCTTTCATTCAGTCAGTAGCATCAAACATTTCTGGTATATGAAAAACATGTTTTTCAATGGCAAAAATCAATGAATATTGTAAATGCACAAACAGTAATATCTCCACATTGCAAGGTGCAATTCTGAAATTTTTTGCTTTTTCCTGTTAATCCTAGCATGATAAAGAAGATTCAAAGAGAGTGAGATGCCAGCTCCTTTCATTGTCAGTAGCTTCAAACATTTCTGGTATATGAAAAACATGTTTTTCAATGGCAAAAATCAATGAATATTGTAAATGCACAAACAGTAATATCTCCACATTGCAAGGTGCAATTCTGAAATTTTTTGCTTTTTCCTGCTAATCCTAGCATGATAAAGAAGATTCAAAGAGAGTGAGATGCCAGCTCCTTTCATTCAGTCAGTAGCTTCAAACATTTCTGGTATATGAAAAACATGTTTTTCAAAGGCAAAAATCAATGAATATTGTAAATGCACAAACAGTAATATCTCCACATTGCACGGTGCAATTCTGAAATTTTTAGCTTTTTCCTGTTAATCCTAGCATGATAAAGAAGATTCAAAGAGAGTGAGATGCCAGCTCCTTTCATTCAGTCAGTAGCTTCAAACATTTCTGGTATATGAAAAACATGTTTTTCAATGGCAAAAATCAATGAATATTGTAAATGCACAAACAGTAATATCTCCACATTGCACGGTGCAATTCTGAAATTTTTAACTTTTTCCTGTTAATCCTAGCATGATAAAGAAGATTCAAAGAGAGTGAGATGCCAGCTCCTTTCATTCAGTCAGTAGCTTCAAACATTTCTGGTATATGAAAAACATGTTTTTCAATGGCAAAAATCAATGAATATTGTAAATGCACAAACAGTAATATCTCCACATTGCAAGGTGCAATTCTGAAATTTTTTGCTTTTTCCTGCTAATCCTAGCATGATAAAGAAGATTCAAAGAGAGTGAGATGCCAGCTCCTTTCATTCAGTCAGTAGCTTCAAACATTTCTGGTATATGAAAAACATGTTTTTCAATGGCAAAAATCAATGAATATTGTAAATGCACAAACAGTAATATCTCCACATTGCACGGTGCAATTATGAAATTTTTAGCTTTTTCCTGTTAATCCTAGCATGATAAAGAAGATTCAAAGAGTGAGATGCCAGCTCCTTTCATTCAGTCAGTAGCTTCAAACATTTCTGGTATATGAAAAACATGTTTTTCAATGGCAAAAATCAATGAATATTGTAAATGCACAAACAGTAATAACTCCACATTGCAAGGTGTAATTCTGAAATTTTTTGCTTTTTCCTGCTAATCCTAGCATGATAAAGAAGATTCAAAGAGAGTGAGATGCCAGCTCCTTTCATTCAGTCAGTAGCTTCAAACATTTCTGGTATATGAAAAACATGTTTTTCAATGGCAAAAATCAATGAATATTGTAAATGCACAAACAGTAATATCTCAACATTGCACGGTGCAATTCTGAAATTTTTAGCTTTTTCCTGTTAATCCTAGCATGATAAAGAAGATTCAAAGAGAGTGAGATGCCAGCTCCTTTCATTCAGTCAGTAGCTTCAAACATTTCTGGTATATGAAAAACGTTTTTCAATGGCAAAAATCAATGAATATTGTAAATGCACAAACAGTAATATCTCCACATTGCAAGGTGCAATTCTGAAATTTTTTGCTTTTTCCTGTTAATCCTAGCATGATAAAGAAGATTCAAAGAGAGTGAGATGCCAGCTCCTTTCATTCAGTCAGTAGCTTCAAACATTTCTGGTATATGAAAAACATGTTTTTCAATGGCAAAAATCAATGAATATTGTAAATGCACAAACAGTAATATCTCCACATTGCAAGGTGCAATTCTGAAATTTTTTGCTTTTTCCTGCTAATCCTAGCATGATAAAGAAGATTCAAAGAGAGTGAGATGCCAGCTCCTTTCATTCAGTCAGTAGCTTCAAACATTTCTGGTATATGAAAAACATGTTTTTCAATGGCAAAAATCAATGAATATTGTAAATGCACAAACAGTAATATCTCCACATTGCACGGTGCAATTCTGAAATTTTTAGCTTTTTCCTGTTAATCCTAGCATGATAAAGAAGATTCAAAGAGAGTGAGATGCCAGCTCCTTTCATTCAGTCAGTAGCTTCAAACATTTCTGGTATATGAAAAACATGTTTTTCAATGGCAAAAATCAATGAATATTGTAAATGCACAAACAGTAATATCTCCACATTGCAAGGTGCAATTCTGAAATTCTTTGCTTTTTCCTGTTAATCCTAGCATGATAAAGAAGATTCAAAGAGAGTGAGATGCCAGCTCCTTTCATTCAGTCAGTAGCTTCAAACATTTCTGGTATATGAAAAACATGTTTTTCAATGGCAAAAATCAATGAATATTGTAAATGCACAAACAGTAATATCTCCACATTGCAAGGTGCAATTCTGAAATTTTTTGCTTTTTCCTGCTAATCCTAGCATGATAAAGAAGATTCAAAGAGAGTGAGATGCCAGCTCCTTTCATTCAGTCAGTAGCTTCAAACATTTCTGGTATATGAAAAACATGTTTTTCAATGGCAAAAATCAATGAATATTGTAAATGCACAAACAGTAATATCTCCACATTGCACGGTGCAATTCTGAAATTTTTAGCTTTTTCCTGTTAATCCTAGCATGATAAAGAAGACTCAAAGAGAGTGAGATGCCAGCTCCTTTCATTCAGTCAGTAGCTTCAAACATTTCTGGTATATGAAAAACATGTTTTTCAATGGCAAAAATCAATGAATATTGTAAATGCACAAACAGTAATATCTCCACATTGCAAGGTGCAATTCTGAAATTTTTTGCTTTTTCCTGCTAATCCTAGCATGATAAAGAAGATTCAAAGAGAGTGAGATGCCAGCTCCTTTCATTCAGTCAGTAGCTTCAAACATTTCTGGTATATGAAAAACATGTTTTTCAATGGCAAAAATCAATGAATATTGTAAATGCACAAACAGTAATATCTCCACATTGCACGGTGCAATTCTGAAATTTTTAGCTTTTTCCTGTTAATCCTAGCATGATAAAGAAGATTCAAAGAGAGTGAGATGCCAGCTCCTTTCATTCAGTCAGTAGCTTCAAACATTTCTGGTATATGAAAAACATGTTTTTCAATGGCAAAAATCAATGAATATTGTAAATGCACAAACAGTAATATCTCCACATTGCAAGGTGCAATTCTGAAATTTTTTGCTTTTTCCTGCTAATCCTAGCATGATAAAGAAGATTCAAAGAGAGTGAGATGCCAGCTCCTTTCATTCAGTCAGTAGCTTCAAACATTTCTGGTATATGAAAAACATGTTTTTCAATGGCAAAAATCAATGAATATTGTAAATGCACAAACAGTAATATCTCCACATTGCACGGTGCAATTATGAAATTTTTAGCTTTTTCCTGTTAATCCTAGCATGATAAAGAAGATTCAAAGAGTGAGATGCCAGCTCCTTTCATTCAGTCAGTAGCTTCAAACATTTCTGGTATATGAAAAACATGTTTTTCAATGGCAAAAATCAATGAATATTGTAAATGCACAAACAGTAATAACTCCACATTGCAAGGTGTAATTCTGAAATTTTTTGCTTTTTCCTGCTAATCCTAGCATGATAAAGAAGATTCAAAGAGAGTGAGATGCCAGCTCCTTTCATTCAGTCAGTAGCTTCAAACATTTCTGGTATATGAAAAACATGTTTTTCAATGGCAAAAATCAATGAATATTGTAAATGCACAAACAGTAATATCTCAACATTGCACGGTGCAATTCTGAAATTTTTAGCTTTTTCCTGTTAATCCTAGCATGATAAAGAAGATTCAAAGAGAGTGAGATGCCAGCTCCTTTCATTCAGTCAGTAGCTTCAAACATTTCTGGTATATGAAAAACGTTTTTCAATGGCAAAAATCAATGAATATTGTAAATGCACAAACAGTAATATCTCCACATTGCAAGGTGCAATTCTGAAATTTTTTGCTTTTTCCTGTTAATCCTAGCATGATAAAGAAGATTCAAAGAGAGTGAGATGCCAGCTCCTTTCATTCAGTCAGTAGCTTCAAACATTTCTGGTATATGAAAAACATGTTTTTCAATGGCAAAAATCAATGAATATTGTAAATGCACAAACAGTAATATCTCCACATTGCAAGGTGCAATTCTGAAATTTTTTGCTTTTTCCTGCTAATCCTAGCATGATAAAGAAGATTCAAAGAGAGTGAGATGCCAGCTCCTTTCATTCAGTCAGTAGCTTCAAACATTTCTGGTATATGAAAAACATGTTTTTCAATGGCAAAAATCAATGAATATTGTAAATGCACAAACAGTAATATCTCCACATTGCACGGTGCAATTATGAAATTTTTAGCTTTTTCCTGTTAATCCTAGCATGATAAAGAAGATTCAAAGAGTGAGATGCCAGCTCCTTTCATTCAGTCAGTAGCTTCAAACATTTCTGGTATATGAAAAACATGTTTTTCAATGGCAAAAATCAATGAATATTGTAAATGCACAAACAGTAATAACTCCACATTGCAAGGTGTAATTCTGAAATTTTTTGCTTTTTCCTGCTAATCCTAGCATGATAAAGAAGATTCAAAGAGAGTGAGATGCCAGCTCCTTTCATTCAGTCAGTAGCTTCAAACATTTCTGGTATATGAAAAACATGTTTTTCAATGGCAAAAATCAATGAATATTGTAAATGCACAAACAGTAATATCTCAACATTGCACGGTGCAATTCTGAAATTTTTAGCTTTTTCCTGTTAATCCTAGCATGATAAAGAAGATTCAAAGAGAGTGAGATGCCAGCTCCTTTCATTCAGTCAGTAGCTTCAAACATTTCTGGTATATGAAAAACGTTTTTCAATGGCAAAAATCAATGAATATTGTAAATGCACAAACAGTAATATCTCCACATTGCAAGGTGCAATTCTGAAATTTTTTGCTTTTTCCTGTTAATCCTAGCATGATAAAGAAGATTCAAAGAGAGTGAGATGCCAGCTCCTTTCATTCAGTCAGTAGCTTCAAACATTTCTGGTATATGAAAAACATGTTTTTCAATGGCAAAAATCAATGAATATTGTAAATGCACAAACAGTAATATCTCCACATTGCAAGGTGCAATTCTGAAATTTTTTGCTTTTTCCTGCTAATCCTAGCATGATAAAGAAGATTCAAAGAGAGTGAGATGCCAGCTCCTTTCATTCAGTCAGTAGCTTCAAACATTTCTGGTATATGAAAAACATGTTTTTCAATTGCAAAAATCAATGAATATTGTAAATGCACAAACAGTAATATCTCCACATTGCACGGTGCAATTCTGAAATTTTTAGCTTTTTCCTGTTAATCCTAGCATGATAAAGAAGATTCAAAGAGAGTGAGATGCCAGCTCCTTTCATTCAGTCAGTAGCTTCAAACATTTCTGGTATATGAAAAACATGTTTTTCAATGGCAAAAATCAATGAATATTGTAAATGCACAAACAGTAATATCTCCACATTGCAAGGTGCAATTCTGAAATTCTTTGCTTTTTCCTGTTAATCCTAGCATGATAAAGAAGATTCAAAGAGAGTGAGATGCCAGCTCCTTTCATTCAGTCAGTAGCTTCAAACATTTCTGGTATATGAAAAACATGTTTTTCAATGGCAAAAATCAATGAATATTGTAAATGCACAAACAGTAATATCTCCACATTGCAAGGTGCAATTCTGAAATTTTTTGCTTTTTCCTGCTAATCCTAGCATGATAAAGAAGATTCAAAGAGAGTGAGATGCCAGCTCCTTTCATTCAGTCAGTAGCTTCAAACATTTCTGGTATATGAAAAACATGTTTTTCAATGGCAAAAATCAATGAATATTGTAAATGCACAAACAGTAATATCTCCACATTGCACGGTGCAATTCTGAAATTTTTAGCTTTTTCCTGTTAATCCTAGCATGATAAAGAAGACTCAAAGAGAGTGAGATGCCAGCTCCTTTCATTCAGTCAGTAGCTTCAAACATTTCTGGTATATGAAAAACATGTTTTTCAATGGCAAAAATCAATGAATATTGTAAATGCACAAACAGTAATATCTCCACATTGCAAGGTGCAATTCTGAAATTTTTTGCTTTTTCCTGCTAATCCTAGCATGATAAAGAAGATTCAAAGAGAGTGAGATGCCAGCTCCTTTCATTCAGTCAGTAGCTTCAAACATTTCTGGTATATGAAAAACATGTTTTTCAATGGCAAAAATCAATGAATATTGTAAATGCACAAACAGTAATATCTCCACATTGCACGGTGCAATTCTGAAATTTTTAGCTTTTTCCTGTTAATCCTAGCATGATAAAGAAGATTCAAAGAGAGTGAGATGCCAGCTCCTTTCATTCAGTCAGTAGCTTCAAACATTTCTGGTATATGAAAAACATGTTTTTCAATGGCAAAAATCAATGAATATTGTAAATGCACAAACAGTAATATCTCCACATTGCAAGGTGCAATTCTGAAATTTTTTGCTTTTTCCTGTTAATCCTAGCATGATAAAGAAGATTCAAAGAGAGTGAGATGCCAGCTCCTTTCATTCAGTCAGTAGCTTCAAACATTTCTGGTATATGAAAAACATGTTTTTCAATGGCAAAAATCAATGAATATTGTAAATGCACAAACAGTAATATCTCCACATTGCAAGGTGCAATTCTGAAATTTTTTGCTTTTTCCTGCTAATCCTAGCATGATAAAGAAGATTCAAAGAGAGTGAGATGCCAGCTCCTTTCATTCAGTCAGTAGCTTCAAACATTTCTGGTATATGAAAAACATGTTTTTCAATGGCAAAAATCAATGAATATTGTAAATGCACAAACAGTAATATCTCCACATTGCACGGTGCAATTCTGAAATTTTTAGCTTTTTCCTGTTAATCCTAGCATGATAAAGAAGATTCAAAGAGAGTGAGATGCCAGCTCCTTTCATTCAGTCAGTAGCTTCAAACATTTCTGGTATATGAAAAACATGTTTTTCAATGGCAAAAATCAATGAATATTGTAAATGCACAAACAGTAATATCTCCACATTGCAAGGTGCAATTCTGAAATTTTTTGCTTTTTCCTGCTAATCCTAGCATGATAAAGAAGATTCAAAGAGAGTGAGATGCCAGCTCCTTTCATTCAGTCAGTAGCTTCAAACATTTCTGGTATATGAAAAACATGTTTTTCAATGGCAAAAATCAATGAATATTGTAAATGCACAAACAGTAATATCTCCACATTGCACGGTGCAATTCTGAAATTTTTAGCTTTTTCCTGTTAATCCTAGCATGATAAAGAAGATTCAAAGAGAGTGAGATGCCAGCTCCTTTCATTCAGTCAGTAGCTTCAAACATTTCTGGTATATGAAAAACATGTTTTTCAATGGCAAAAATCAATGAATATTGTTAATGCACAAACAGTAATATCTCCACATTGCAAGGTGCAATTCTGAAATTTTTTGCTTTTTCCTGTTAATCCTAGCATGATAAAGAAGATTCAAAGAGAGTGAGATGCCAGCTCCTTTCATTCAGTCAGTAGCTTCAAACATTTCTGGTATATGAAAAACATGTTTTTCAATGGCAAAAATCAATGAATATTGTAAATGCACAAACAGTAATATCTCCACATTGCACGGTGCAATTCTGAAATTTTTAGCTTTTTCCTGTTAATCCTAGCATGATAAAGAAGATTCAAAGAGAGTGAGATGCCAGCTCCTTTCATTCAGTCAGTAGCTTCAAACATTTCTGGTATATGAAAAACATGTTTTTCAATGGCAAAAATCAATGAATATTGTAAATGCACAAACAGTAATATCTCCACATTGCAAGGTGCAATTCTGAAATTTTTTGCTTTTTCCTGTTAATCCTAGCATGATAAAGAAGATTCAAAGAGAGTGAGATGCCAGCTCCTTTCATTCAGTCAGTAGCTTCAAACATTTCTGGTATATGAAAAACATGTTTTTCAATGGCAAAAATCAATGAATATTGTAAATGCACAAACAGTAATATCTCCACATTGCAAGGTGCAATTCTGAAATTTTTTGCTTTTTCCTGCTAATCCTAGCATGATAAAGATTCAAAGAGAGTGAGATGCCAGCTCCTTTCATTCAGTCAGTAGCTTCAAACATTTCTGGTATATGAAAAACGTTTTTCAATGGCAAAAATCAATGAATATTGTAAATGCACAAACAGTAATATCTCCACATTGCACGGTGCAATTCTGAAATTTTTAGCTTTTTCCTGTTAATCCTAGCATGATAAAGAAGATTCAAAGAGAGTGAGATGCCAGCTCCTTTCATTCAGTCAGTAGCTTCAAACATTTCTGGTATATGAAAAACATGTTTTTCAATGGCAAAAATCAATGAATATTGTAAATGCACAAACAGTAATATCTCCACATTGCACGGTGCAATTATGAAATTTTTAGCTTTTTCCTGTTAATCCTAGCATGATAAAGAAGATTCAAAGAGAGTGAGATGCCAGCTCCTTTCATTCAGTCAGTAGCTTCAAACATTTCTGGTATATGAAAAACATGTTTTTCAATGGCAAAAATCAATGAATATTGTAAATGCACAAACAGTAATATCTCCACATTGCAAGGTGCAATTCTGAAATTTTTTGCTTTTTCCTGCTAATCCTAGCATGACAAAGAAGATTCAAAGAGAGTGAGATGCCAGCTCCTTTCATTCAGTCAGTAGCTTCAAACATTTCTGGTATATGAAAAACATGTTTTTCAATGGCAAAAATCAATGAATATTGTAAATGCACAAACAGTAATATCTCAACATTGCACGGTGCAATTCTGAAATTTTTAGCTTTTTCCTGTTAATCCTAGCATGATAAAGAAGATTCAAAGAGAGTGAGATGCCAGCTCCTTTCATTCAGTCAGTAGCTTCAAACATTTCTGGTATATGAAAAACATGTTTTTCAATGGCAAAAATCAATGAATATTGTAAATGCACAAACAGTAATATCTCCACATTGCAAGGTGCAATTCTGAAATTTTTTGCTTTTTCCTGTTAATCCTAGCATGATAAAGAAGATTCAAAGAGAGTGAGATGCCAGCTCCTTTCATTCAGTGAGTAGCTTCAAACATTTCTGGTATATGAAAAACATGTTTTTCAATGGCAAAAATCAATGAATATTGTAAATGCACAAACAGTAATATCTCCACATTGCAAGGTGCAATTCTGAAATTTTTTGCTTTTTCCTGCTAATCCTAGCATGATAAAGAAGATTCAAAGAGAGTGAGATGCCAGCTCCTTTCATTCAGTCAGTAGCTTCAAACATTTCTGGTATATGAAAAACATGTTTTTCAATGGCAAAAATCAATGAATATTGTAAATGCACAAACAGTAATATCTCCACATTGCACGGTGCAATTCTGAAATTTTTAGCTTTTTCCTGTTAATCCTAGCATGATAAAGAAGATTCAAAGAGAGTGAGATGCCAGCTCCTTTCATTCAGTCAGTAGCTTCAAACATTTCTGGTATATGAAAAACATGTTTTTCAATGGCAAAAATCAATGAATATTGTAAATGCACAAACAGTAATATCCACATTGCAAGGTGCAATTCTGAAATTTTTTGCTTTTTCCTGCTAATCCTAGCATGATAAAGAAGATTCAAAGAGAGTGAGATGCCAGCTCCTTTCATTCAGTCAGTAGCTTCAAACATTTCTGGTATATGAAAAACATGTTTTTCAATGGCAAAAATCAATGAATATTGTAAATGCACAAACAGTAATATCTCCACATTGCACGGTGCAATTCTGAAATTTTTAGCTTTTTCCTGTTAATCCTAGCATGATAAAGAAGATTCAAAGAGAGTGAGATGCCAGCTCCTTTCATTCAGTCAGTAGCTTCAAACATTTCTGGTATATGAAAAACATGTTTTTCAATGGCAAAAATCAATGAATATTGTAAATGCACAAACAGTAATATCTCCACATTGCAAGGTGCAATTCTGAAATTCTTTGCTTTTTCCTGTTAATCCTAGCATGATAAAGAAGATTCAAAGAGAGTGAGATGCCAGCTCCTTTCATTCAGTCAGTAGCTTCAAACATTTCTGGTATATGAAAAACATGTTTTTCAATGGCAAAAATCAATGAATATTGTAAATGCACAAACAGTAATATCTCCACATTGCACGGTGCAATTATGAAATTTTTAGCTTTTTCCTGTTAATCCTAGCATGATAAAGAAGATTCAAAGAGAGTGAGATGCCAGCTCCTTTCATTCAGTCAGTAGCTTCAAACATTTCTGGTATATGAAAAACATGTTTTTCAATGGCAAAAATCAATGAATATTGTAAATGCACAAACAGTAATATCTCCACATTGCAAGGTGCAATTCTGAAATTTTTTGCTTTTTCCTGCTAATCCTAGCATGACAAAGAAGATTCAAAGAGAGTGAGATGCCAGCTCCTTTCATTCAGTCAGTAGCTTCAAACATTTCTGGTATATGAAAAACATGTTTTTCAATGGCAAAAATCAATGAATATTGTAAATGCACAAACAGTAATATCTCAACATTGCACGGTGCAATTCTGAAATTTTTAGCTTTTTCCTGTTAATCCTAGCATGATAAAGAAGATTCAAAGAGAGTGAGATGCCAGCTCCTTTCATTCAGTCAGTAGCTTCAAACATTTCTGGTATATGAAAAACATGTTTTTCAATGGCAAAAATCAATGAATATTGTAAATGCACAAACAGTAATATCTCCACATTGCAAGGTGCAATTCTGAAATTTTTTGCTTTTTCCTGTTAATCCTAGCATGATAAAGAAGATTCAAAGAGAGTGAGATGCCAGCTCCTTTCATTCAGTGAGTAGCTTCAAACATTTCTGGTATATGAAAAACATGTTTTTCAATGGCAAAAATCAATGAATATTGTAAATGCACAAACAGTAATATCTCCACATTGCAAGGTGCAATTCTGAAATTTTTTGCTTTTTCCTGCTAATCCTAGCATGATAAAGAAGATTCAAAGAGAGTGAGATGCCAGCTCCTTTCATTCAGTCAGTAGCTTCAAACATTTCTGGTATATGAAAAACATGTTTTTCAATGGCAAAAATCAATGAATATTGTAAATGCACAAACAGTAATATCTCCACATTGCACGGTGCAATTCTGAAATTTTTAGCTTTTTCCTGTTAATCCTAGCATGATAAAGAAGATTCAAAGAGAGTGAGATGCCAGCTCCTTTCATTCAGTCAGTAGCTTCAAACATTTCTGGTATATGAAAAACATGTTTTTCAATGGCAAAAATCAATGAATATTGTAAATGCACAAACAGTAATATCCACATTGCAAGGTGCAATTCTGAAATTTTTTGCTTTTTCCTGCTAATCCTAGCATGATAAAGAAGATTCAAAGAGAGTGAGATGCCAGCTCCTTTCATTCAGTCAGTAGCTTCAAACATTTCTGGTATATGAAAAACATGTTTTTCAATGGCAAAAATCAATGAATATTGTAAATGCACAAACAGTAATATCTCCACATTGCACGGTGCAATTCTGAAATTTTTAGCTTTTTCCTGTTAATCCTAGCATGATAAAGAAGATTCAAAGAGAGTGAGATGCCAGCTCCTTTCATTCAGTCAGTAGCTTCAAACATTTCTGGTATATGAAAAACATGTTTTTCAATGGCAAAAATCAATGAATATTGTAAATGCACAAACAGTAATATCTCCACATTGCAAGGTGCAATTCTGAAATTCTTTGCTTTTTCCTGTTAATCCTAGCATGATAAAGAAGATTCAAAGAGAGTGAGATGCCAGCTCCTTTCATTCAGTCAGTAGCTTCAAACATTTCTGGTATATGAAAAACATGTTTTTCAATGGCAAAAATCAATGAATATTGTAAATGCACAAACAGTAATATCTCCACATTGCAAGGTGCAATTCTGAAATTTTTTGCTTTTTCCTGCTAATCCTAGCATGATAAAGAAGATTCAAAGAGAGTGAGATGCCAGCTCCTTTCATTCAGTCAGTAGCTTCAAACATTTCTGGTATATGAAAAACATGTTTTTCAATGGCAAAAATCAATGAATATTGTAAATGCACAAACAGTAATATCTCCACATTGCACGGTGCAATTCTGAAATTTTTAGCTTTTTCCTGTTAATCCTAGCATGATAAAGAAGATTCAAAGAGAGTGAGATGCCAGCTCCTTTCATTCAGTCAGTAGCTTCAAACATTTCTGGTATATGAAAAACATGTTTTTCAATGGCAAAAATCAATGAATATTGTAAATGCACAAACAGTAATATCTCCACATTGCAAGGTGCAATTCTGAAATTTTTTGCTTTTTCCTGCTAATCCTAGCATGATAAAGAAGATTCAAAGAGAGTGAGATGCCAGCTCCTTTCATTCAGTCAGTAGCTTCAAACATTTCTGGTATATGAAAAACATGTTTTTCAATGGCAAAAATCAATGAATATTGTAAATGCACAAACAGTAATATCTCCACATTGCACGGTGCAATTCTGAAATTTTTAGCTTTTTCCTGTTAATCCTAGCATGATAAAGAAGATTCAAAGAGAGTGAGATGCCAGCTCCTTTCATTCAGTCAGTAGCTTCAAACATTTCTGGTATATGAAAAACATGTTTTTCAATGGCAAAAATCAATGAATATTGTAAATGCACAAACAGTAATATCTCCACATTGCAAGGTGCAATTCTGAAATTTTTTGCTTTTTCCTGCTAATCCTAGCATGATAAAGAAGATTCAAAGAGAGTGAGATGCCAGCTCCTTTCATTCAGTCAGTAGCTTCAAACATTTCTGGTATATGAATAACATGATGTTTTTCAATGGCAAAAATCAATGAATATTGTAAATGCACAAACAGTAATTTCTCCGCATTGCAAGGTGCAATTCTGAAATTTTTGCTTTTTCCTGCTCCTCTTAGCATGATAAAGAAGATTCAAAGAGAGTGAGATGCCAGCTCCTTTCATTCAGTCAGTAGCTTCAATCATTTCTGGACGTTTTTCAATGGCAAAAATCAATGAATATTGTAAATGCACAAACAGTAATTTCTCCGCATTGCAAGGTGCAATTCTGAAATTTTTTGCTTTTTCCTGCTCCTCTTAGCATGATAAAGAAGATTCAAAGAGAGTGAGATGCCAGCTCCTTTCATTCAGTCAGTAGCTTCAATCATTTCTGGACGTTTTTCAATGGCAAAAATCAATGAATATTGTAAATGCACAAACAGTAATTTCTCCGCATTGCAAGGTGCAATTCTGAAATTTTTTGCTTTTTCCTGCTCCTCTTAGTATGATAAAGAAGATTCAAAGAGAGTGAGATGCCAGCTCCTTTCATTCAGTCAGTAGCTTCAAACATTTCTGGTATATGAATAACATGATGTTTTTCAATGGCAAAAATCAATGAATATTGTAAATGCACAAACAGTAATTTCTCCGCATTGCAAGGTGCAATTCTGAAATTTTTTGCTTTTTCCTGCTCCTCTTAGCATGATAAAGAAGATTCAAAGAGAGTGAGATGCCAGCTCCTTTCATTCAGTCAGTAGCTTCAATCATTTCTGGTATATGAATAACATGATGTTTTTCAATGGCAAAAATTAATGAATATTGTAAATGCACAAACAGTAATATCTCCGCATTGCAAGGTGCAATTCTGAAATTTTTTGCTTTTTCCTGCTCCTCTTAGCATGATAAAGAAGATTCAAAGAGAGTGAGATGCCAGCTCCTTTCATTCAGTCAGTAGCTTCAATCATTTCTGGACGTTTTTCAATGGCAAAAATCAATGAATATTGTAAATGCACAAACAGTAATTTCTCCGCATTGAAGGTGCAATTCTGAAATTTTTTGCTTTTTCCTGCTCCTCTTAGCATGATAAAGAAGATTCAAAGAGAGTGAGATGCCAGCTCCTTTCATTCAGTCAGTAGCTTCAAACATTTCTGGTATATGAATAACATGATGTTTTTCAATGGCAAAAATCAATGAATATTGTAAATGCACAAACAGTAATTTCTCCGCATTGCAAGGTGCAATTCTGAAATTTTTTGCTTTTTCCTGCTCCTCTTAGCATGATAAAGAAGATTCAAAGAGAGTGAGATGAGAGCTCCTTTCATTCAGTCAGTAGCTTCAATCATTTCTGGACGTTTTTCAATGGCAAAAATCAATGAATATTGTAAATGCACAAACAGTAATTTCTCCGCATTGCAAGGTGCAATTCTGAAATGTTTTGCTTTTTCCTGCTCCTCTTAGCATGATAAAGAAGATTCAGAGAGTGAGATGCCAGCTCCTTTCATTCAGTCAGTAGCTTCAATCATTTCTGGACGTTTATCAATGGCAAAAATCAATGAATATTGTAAATGCACAAACAGTAATTTCTCCGCATTGCAAGGTGCAATTCTGAAATTTTTTGCTTTTTCCTGCTCCTCTTAGCATGATAAAGAAGATTCAAAGAGAGTGATATGCCAGCTCCTTTCATTCAGTCAGTAGCTTCAATCATTTCTGGTATATGAATAACATGATGTTTTTCAATGGCAAAAATCAATGAATATTGTAAATGCACAAACAGTAATTTCTCCGCATTGCAAGGTGCAATTCTGAAATTTTTAGCTTTTTCCTGCTCCTCTTAGCATGATAAAGAAGATTCAAAGAGAGTGAGATGCCAGCTCCTTTCATTCAGTCAGTAGCTTCAATCATTTCTGGACGTTTTTCAATGGCAAAAATCAATGAATATTGTAAATGCACAAACAGTAATTTCTCCGCATTGCAAGGTGCAATTCTGAAATTTTTTGCTTTTTCCTGCTCCTCTTAGTATGATAAAGAAGATTCAAAGAGAGTGAGATGCCAGCTCCTTTCATTCAGTCAGTAGCTTCAAACATTTCTGGTATATGAATAACATGATGTTTTTCAATGGCAAAAATCAATGAATATTGTAAATGCACAAACAGTAATTTCTCCGCATTGCAAGGTGCAATTCTGAAATTTTTTGCTTTTTCCTGCTAATCCTAGCATGATAAAGAAGATTCAAAGAGAGTGAGATGCCAGCTCCTTTCATTCAGTCAGTAGCTTCAAACATTTCTGGTATATGAAAAACATGTTTTTCAATGGCAAAAATCAATGAATATTGTAAATGCACAAACAGTAATATCTCCACATTGCACGGTGCAATTCTGAAATTTTTAGCTTTTTCCTGTTAATCCTAGCATGATAAAGAAGATTCAAAGAGAGTGAGATGCCAGCTCCTTTCATTCAGTCAGTAGCTTCAAACATTTCTGGTATATGAAAAACATGTTTTTCAATGGCAAAAATCAATGAATATTGTAAATGCACAAACAGTAATATCTCCACATTGCAAGGTGCAATTCTGAAATTTTTTGCTTTTTCCTGCTAATCCTAGCATGATAAAGAAGATTCAAAGAGAGTGAGATGCCAGCTCCTTTCATTCAGTCAGTAGCTTCAAACATTTCTGGTATATGAATAACATGATGTTTTTCAATGGCAAAAATCAATGAATATTGTAAATGCACAAACAGTAATTTCTCCGCATTGCAAGGTGCAATTCTGAAATTTTTGCTTTTTCCTGCTCCTCTTAGCATGATAAAGAAGATTCAAAGAGAGTGAGATGCCAGCTCCTTTCATTCAGTCAGTAGCTTCAATCATTTCTGGACGTTTTTCAATGGCAAAAATCAATGAATATTGTAAATGCACAAACAGTAATTTCTCCGCATTGCAAGGTGCAATTCTGAAATTTTTTGCTTTTTCCTGCTCCTCTTAGCATGATAAAGAAGATTCAAAGAGAGTGAGATGCCAGCTCCTTTCATTCAGTCAGTAGCTTCAATCATTTCTGGACGTTTTTCAATGGCAAAAATCAATGAATATTGTAAATGCACAAACAGTAATTTCTCCGCATTGCAAGGTGCAATTCTGAAATTTTTTGCTTTTTCCTGCTCCTCTTAGTATGATAAAGAAGATTCAAAGAGAGTGAGATGCCAGCTCCTTTCATTCAGTCAGTAGCTTCAAACATTTCTGGTATATGAATAACATGATGTTTTTCAATGGCAAAAATCAATGAATATTGTAAATGCACAAACAGTAATTTCTCCGCATTGCAAGGTGCAATTCTGAAATTTTTTGCTTTTTCCTGCTCCTCTTAGCATGATAAAGAAGATTCAAAGAGAGTGAGATGCCAGCTCCTTTCATTCAGTCAGTAGCTTCAATCATTTCTGGACGTTTTTCAATGGCAAAAATCAATGAATATTGTAAATGCACAAACAGTAATTTCTCCGCATTGCAAGGTGCAATTCTGAAATTTTTTGCTTTTTCCTGCTCCTCTTAGCATGATAAAGAAGATTCAAAGAGAGTGAGATGCCAGCTCCTTTCATTCAGTCAGTAGCTTCAATCATTTCTGGACGTTTTTCAATGGCAAAAATCAATGAATATTGTAAATGCACAAACAGTAATTTCTCCGCATTGCAAGGTGCAATTCTGAAATTTTTTGCTTTTTCCTGCTCCTCTTAGTATGATAAAGAAGATTCAAAGAGAGTGAGATGCCAGCTCCTTTCATTCAGTCAGTAGCTTCAAACATTTCTGGTATATGAATAACATGATGTTTTTCAATGGCAAAAATCAATGAATATTGTAAATGCACAAACAGTAATTTCTCCGCATTGCAAGGTGCAATTCTGAAATTTTTTGCTTTTTCCTGCTCCTCTTAGCATGATAAAGAAGATTCAAAGAGAGTGAGATGCCAGCTCCTTTCATTCAGTCAGTAGCTTCAATCATTTCTGGTATATGAATAACATGATGTTTTTCAATGGCAAAAATTAATGAATATTGTAAATGCACAAACAGTAATATCTCCGCATTGCAAGGTGCAATTCTGAAATTTTTTGCTTTTTCCTGCTCCTCTTAGCATGATAAAGAAGATTCAAAGAGAGTGAGATGCCAGCTCCTTTCATTCAGTCAGTAGCTTCAATCATTTCTGGACGTTTTTCAATGGCAAAAATCAATGAATATTGTAAATGCAAACAGTAATTTCTCCGCATTGAAGGTGCAATTCTGAAATTTTTTGCTTTTTCCTGCTCCTCTTAGCATGATAAAGAAGATTCAAAGAGAGTGAGATGCCAGCTCCTTTCATTCAGTCAGTAGCTTCAAACATTTCTGGTATATGAATAACATGATGTTTTTCAATGGCAAAAATCAATGAATATTGTAAATGCACAAACAGTAATTTCTCCGCATTGCAAGGTGCAATTCTGAAATTTTTTGCTTTTTCCTGCTCCTCTTAGCATGATAAAGAAGATTCAAAGAGAGTGAGATGAGAGCTCCTTTCATTCAGTCAGTAGCTTCAATCATTTCTGGACGTTTTTCAATGGCAAAAATCAATGAATATTGTAAATGCACAAACAGTAATTTCTCCGCATTGCAAGGTGCAATTCTGAAATGTTTTGCTTTTTCCTGCTCCTCTTAGCATGATAAAGAAGATTCAGAGAGTGAGATGCCAGCTCCTTTCATTCAGTCAGTAGCTTCAATCATTTCTGGACGTTTTTCAATGGCAAAAATCAATGAATATTGTAAATGCACAAACAGTAATTTCTCCGCATTGCAAGGTGCAATTCTGAAATTTTTTGCTTTTTCCTGCTCCTCTTAGCATGATAAAGAAGATTCAAAGAGAGTGATATGCCAGCTCCTTTCATTCAGTCAGTAGCTTCAATCATTTCTGGTATATGAATAACATGATGTTTTTCAATGGCAAAAATCAATGAATATTGTAAATGCACAAACAGTAATTTCTCCGCATTGCAAGGTGCAATTCTGAAATTTTTTGCTTTTTCCTGCTCCTCTTAGCATGATAAAGAAGATTCAAAGAGTGTGAGATGCCAGCTCCTTTCATTCAGTCAGTAGCTTCAATCATTTCTGGACGTTTTTCAATGGCAAAAATCAATGAATATTGTAAATGCACAAACAGTAATTTCTCCGCATTGCAAGGTGCAATTCTGAAATTTTTTGCTTTTTCCTGCTCCTCTTAGTATGATAAAGAAGATTCAAAGAGAGTGAGATGCCAGCTCCTTTCATTCAGTCAGTAGCTTCAAACATTTCTGGTATATGAATAACATGATGTTTTTCAATGGCAAAAATCAATGAATATTGTAAATGCACAAACAGTAATTTCTCCGCATTGCAAGGTGCAATTCTGAAATTTTTTGCTTTTTCCTGCTCCTCTTAGCATGATAAAGAAGATTCAAAGAGAGTGAGATGCCAGCTCCTTTCATTCAGTCAGTAGCTTCAATCATTTCTGGTATATGAATAACATGATGTTTTTCAATGGCAAAAATTAATGAATATTGTAAATGCACAAACAGTAATATCTCCGCATTGCAAGGTGCAATTCTGAAATTTTTTGCTTTTTCCTGCTCCTCTTAGCATGATAAAGAAGATTCAAAGAGAGTGAGATGCCAGCTCCTTTCATTCAGTCAGTAGCTTCAATCATTTCTGGACGTTTTTCAATGGCAAAAATCAATGAATATTGTAAATGCACAAACAGTAATTTCTCCGCATTGAAGGTGCAATTCTGAAATGTTTTGCTTTTTCCTGCTCCTCTTAGCATGATAAAGAAGATTCAAAGAGAGTGAGATGCCAGCTCCTTTCATTCAGTCAGTAGCTTCAAACATTTCTGGTATATGAATAACATGATGTTTTTCAATGGCAAAAATCAATGAATATTGTAAATGCACAAACAGTAATTTCTCCGCATTGCAAGGTGCAATTCTGAAATTTTTTGCTTTTTCCTGCTCCTCTTAGCATGATAAAGAAGATTCAAAGAGAGTGAGATGAGAGCTCCTTTCATTCAGTCAGTAGCTTCAATCATTTCTGGACGTTTTTCAATGGCAAAAATCAATGAATATTGTAAATGCACAAACAGTAATTTCTCCGCATTGCAAGGTGCAATTCTGAAATGTTTTGCTTTTTCCTGCTCCTCTTAGCATGATAAAGAAGATTCAGAGAGTGAGATGCCAGCTCCTTTCATTCAGTCAGTAGCTTCAATCATTTCTGGACGTTTTTCAATGGCAAAAATCAATGAATATTGTAAATGCACAAACAGTAATTTCTCCGCATTGCAAGGTGCAATTCTGAAATTTTTTGCTTTTTCCTGCTCCTCTTAGCATGATAAAGAAGATTCAAAGAGAGTGATATGCCAGCTCCTTTCATTCAGTCAGTAGCTTCAATCATTTCTGGTATATGAATAACATGATGTTTTTCAATGGCAAAAATCAATGAATATTGTAAATGCACAAACAGTAATTTCTCCGCATTGCAAGGTGCAATTCTGAAATTTTTTGCTTTTTCCTGCTCCTCTTAGCATGATAAAGAAGATTCAAAGAGAGTGAGATGCCAGCTCCTTTCATTCAGTCAGTAGCTTCAATTATTTCTGGACGTTTTTCAATGGCAAAAATCAATGAATATTGTAAATGCACAAACAGTAATTTCTCCGCATTGCAAGGTGCAATTCTGAAATTTTTTGCTTTTTCCTGCTCCTCTTAGCATGGTAAAGAAGACTCAAAGAGAGTGAGATGCCAGCTCCTTTCATTCAGTCAGTAGCTTCAATCATTTCTGGACGTTTTTCAACGGCAAAAATCAATGAATATTGTAGATGCACAAACAGTAATTTCTCCGCATTGCAAGGTGCAATTCTGAAATTTTTTGCTTTTTCCTGCTCCTCTTAGCATGATAAAGAAGATTCAAAGAGACTGAGATGCCAGCTCCTTTCATTCAGTCAGTAGCTTCAATCATTTCTGGACGTTTTTCAATGGCAAAAATCAATGAATATTGTAAATGCACAAACAGTAATTTCTCCGCATTGCAAGGTGCAATTCTGAAATTTTTTGCTTTTTCCTGCTCCTCTTAGCATGATAAAGAAGATTCAAAGAGAGTGAGATGCCAGCTCCTTTCATTCAGTCAGTAGCTTCAATCATTTCTGGATGTTTTTCAATGGCAAAAATCAATGAATATTGTAAATGCACAAACAGTAATTTCTCCGCATTGCAAGGTGCAATTCTGAAATTTTTTGCTTTTTCCTGCTCCTCTTAGCATGATAAAGAAGATTCAAAGAGAGTGAGATGCCAGCTCCTTTCATTCAGTCAGTAGCTTCAAACATTTCTGGTATATGAAAAACATGTTTTTCAATGGCAAAAATCAATGAATATTGTAAATGCACAAACAGTAATATCTCCACATTGCACGGTGCAATTCTGAAATTTTTAGCTTTTTCCTGTTAATCCTAGCATGATAAAGAAGATTCAAAGAGAGTGAGATGCCAGCTCCTTTCATTCAGTCAGTAGCTTCAAACATTTCTGGTATATGAAAAACATGTTTTTCAATGGCAAAAATCAATGAATATTGTAAATGCACAAACAGTAATATCTCCACATTGCAAGGTGCAATTCTGAAATTTTTTGCTTTTTCCTGCTAATCCTAGCATGATAAAGAAGATTCAAAGAGAGTGAGATGCCAGCTCCTTTCATTCAGTCAGTAGCTTCAAACATTTCTGGTATATGAAAAACATGTTTTTCAATGGCAAAAATCAATGAATATTGTAAATGCACAAACAGTAATATCTCCACATTGCACGGTGCAATTCTGAAATTTTTAGCTTTTTCCTGTTAATCCTAGCATGATAAAGAAGATTCAAAGAGAGTGAGATGCCAGCTCCTTTCATTCAGTCAGTAGCTTCAAACATTTCTGGTATATGAAAAACATGTTTTTCAATGGCAAAAATCAATGAATATTGTAAATGCACAAACAGTAATATCTCCACATTGCAAGGTGCAATTCTGAAATTTTTTGCTTTTTCCTGCTAATCCTAGCATGATAAAGAAGATTCAAAGAGAGTGAGATGCCAGCTCCTTTCATTCAGTCAGTAGCTTCAAACATTTCTGGTATATGAAAAACATGTTTTTCAATGGCAAAAATCAATGAATATTGTAAATGCACAAACAGTAATATCTCCACATTGCACGGTGCAATTATGAAATTTTTAGCTTTTTCCTGTTAATCCTAGCATGATAAAGAAGATTCAAAGAGAGTGAGATGCCAGCTCCTTTCATTCAGTCAGTAGCTTCAAACATTTCTGGTATATGAAAAACATGTTTTTCAATGGCAAAAATCAATGAATATTGTAAATGCACAAACAGTAATAACTCCACATTGCAAGGTGCAATTCTGAAATTTTTTGCTTTTTCCTGCTAATCCTAGCATGATAAAGAAGATTCAAAGAGAGTGAGATGCCAGCTCCTTTCATTCAGTCAGTAGCTTCAAACATTTCTGGTATATGAAAAACATGTTTTTCAATGGCAAAAATCAATGAATATTGTAAATGCACAAACAGTAATATCTCAACATTGCACGGTGCAATTCTGAAATTTTTAGCTTTTTCCTGTTAATCCTAGCATGATAAAGAAGATTCAAAGAGAGTGAGATGCCAGCTCCTTTCATTCAGTCAGTAGCTTCAAACATTTCTGGTATATGAAAAACGTTTTTCAATGGCAAAAATCAATGAATATTGTAAATGCACAAACAGTAATATCTCCACATTGCAAGGTGCAATTCTGAAATTTTTTGCTTTTTCCTGTTAATCCTAGCATGATAAAGAAGATTCAAAGAGAGTGAGATGCCAGCTCCTTTCATTCAGTCAGTAGCTTCAAACATTTCTGGTATATGAAAAACATGTTTTTCAATGGCAAAAATCAATGAATATTGTAAATGCACAAACAGTAATATCTCCACATTGCAAGGTGCAATTCTGAAATTTTTTGCTTTTTCCTGCTCCTCTTAGCATGATAAAGAAGATTCAAAGAGAGTGAGATGCCAGCTCCTTTCATTCAGTCAGTAGCTTCAATCATTTCTGGACGTTTTTCAATGGCAAAAATCAATGAATATTGTAAATGCACAAACAGTAATTTCTCCGCATTGCAAGGTGCAATTCTGAAATTTTTTGCTTTTTCCTGCTCCTCTTAGCATGGTAAAGAAGACTCAAAGAGAGTGAGATGCCAGCTCCTTTCATTCAGTCAGTAGCTTCAATCATTTCTGGACGTTTTTCAACGGCAAAAATCAATGAATATTGTAGATGCACAAACAGTAATTTCTCCGCATTGCAAGGTGCAATTCTGAAATTTTTTGCTTTTTCCTGCTCCTCTTAGCATGATAAAGAAGATTCAAAGAGACTGAGATGCCAGCTCCTTTCATTCAGTCAGTAGCTTCAATCATTTCTGGACGGTTTTCAATGGCAAAAATCAATGAATATTGTAAATGCACAAACAGTAATATCTCCACATTGCACGGTGCAATTCTGAAATTTTTAGCTTTTTCCTGTTAATCCTAGCATGATAAAGAAGATTCAAAGAGAGTGAGATGCCAGCTCCTTTCATTCAGTCAGTAGCTTCAAACATTTCTGGTATATGAAAAACATGTTTTTCAATGGCAAAAATCAATGAATATTGTAAATGCACAAACAGTAATATCTCCACATTGCAAGGTGCAATTCTGAAATTTTTTGCTTTTTCCTGCTAATCCTAGCATGATAAAGAAGATTCAAAGAGAGTGAGATGCCAGCTCCTTTCATTCAGTCAGTAGCTTCAAACATTTCTGGTATATGAATAACATGATGTTTTTCAATGGCAAAAATCAATGAATATTGTAAATGCACAAACAGTAATTTCTCCGCATTGCAAGGTGCAATTCTGAAATTTTTGCTTTTTCCTGCTCCTCTTAGCATGATAAAGAAGATTCAGAGAGTGAGATGCCAGCTCCTTTCATTCAGTCAGTAGCTTCAATCATTTCTGGACGTTTTTCAATGGCAAAAATCAATGAATATTGTAAATGCACAAACAGTAATTTCTCCGCATTGCAAGGTGCAATTCTGAAATTTTTTGCTTTTTCCTGCTCCTCTTAGCATGATAAAGAAGATTCAAAGAGAGTGATATGCCAGCTCCTTTCATTCAGTCAGTAGCTTCAATCATTTCTGGTATATGAATAACATGATGTTTTTCAATGGCAAAAATCAATGAATATTGTAAATGCACAAACAGTAATTTCTCCGCATTGCAAGGTGCAATTCTGAAATTTTTTGCTTTTTCCTGCTCCTCTTAGCATGATAAAGAAGATTCAAAGAGAGTGAGATGCCAGCTCCTTTCATTCAGTCAGTAGCTTCAATCATTTCTGGACGTTTTTCAATGGCAAAAATCAATGAATATTGTAAATGCACAAACAGTAATTTCTCCGCATTGCAAGGTGCAATTCTGAAATTTTTTGCTTTTTCCTGCTCCTCTTAGCATGGTAAAGAAGACTCAAAGAGAGTGAGATGCCAGCTCCTTTCATTCAGTCAGTAGCTTCAATCATTTCTGGACGTTTTTCAACGGCAAAAATCAATGAATATTGTAGATGCACAAACAGTAATTTCTCCGCATTGCAAGGTGCAATTCTGAAATTTTTTGCTTTTTCCTGCTCCTCTTAGCATGATAAAGAAGATTCAAAGAGACTGAGATGCCAGCTCCTTTCATTCAGTCAGTAGCTTCAATCATTTCTGGACGTTTTTCAATGGCAAAAATCAATGAATATTGTAAATGCACAAACAGTAATTTCTCCGCATTGCAAGGTGCAATTCTGAAATTTTTTGCTTTTTCCTGCTCCTCTTAGCATGATAAAGAAGATTCAAAGAGAGTGAGATGCCAGCTCCTTTCATTCAGTCAGTAGCTTCAATCATTTCTGGATGTTTTTCAATGGCAAAAATCAATGAATATTGTAAATGCACAAACAGTAATTTCTCCGCATTGCAAGGTGCAATTCTGAAATTTTTTGCTTTTTCCTGCTCCTCTTAGCATGATAAAGAAGATTCAAAGAGAGTGAGATGCCAGCTCCTTTCATTCAGTCAGTAGCTTCAAACATTTCTGGTATATGAAAAACATGTTTTTCAATGGCAAAAATCAATGAATATTGTAAATGCACAAACAGTAATATCTCCACATTGCACGGTGCAATTCTGAAATTTTTAGCTTTTTCCTGTTAATCCTAGCATGATAAAGAAGATTCAAAGAGAGTGAGATGCCAGCTCCTTTCATTCAGTCAGTAGCTTCAAACATTTCTGGTATATGAAAAACATGTTTTTCAATGGCAAAAATCAATGAATATTGTAAATGCACAAACAGTAATATCTCCACATTGCAAGGTGCAATTCTGAAATTTTTTGCTTTTTCCTGCTAATCCTAGCATGATAAAGAAGATTCAAAGAGAGTGAGATGCCAGCTCCTTTCATTCAGTCAGTAGCTTCAAACATTTCTGGTATATGAAAAACATGTTTTTCAATGGCAAAAATCAATGAATATTGTAAATGCACAAACAGTAATATCTCCACATTGCACGGTGCAATTCTGAAATTTTTAGCTTTTTCCTGTTAATCCTAGCATGATAAAGAAGATTCAAAGAGAGTGAGATGCCAGCTCCTTTCATTCAGTCAGTAGCTTCAAACATTTCTGGTATATGAAAAACATGTTTTTCAATGGCAAAAATCAATGAATATTGTAAATGCACAAACAGTAATATCTCCACATTGCAAGGTGCAATTCTGAAATTTTTTGCTTTTTCCTGCTAATCCTAGCATGATAAAGAAGATTCAAAGAGAGTGAGATGCCAGCTCCTTTCATTCAGTCAGTAGCTTCAAACATTTCTGGTATATGAAAAACATGTTTTTCAATGGCAAAAATCAATGAATATTGTAAATGCACAAACAGTAATATCTCCACATTGCACGGTGCAATTATGAAATTTTTAGCTTTTTCCTGTTAATCCTAGCATGATAAAGAAGATTCAAAGAGAGTGAGATGCCAGCTCCTTTCATTCAGTCAGTAGCTTCAAACATTTCTGGTATATGAAAAACATGTTTTTCAATGGCAAAAATCAATGAATATTGTAAATGCACAAACAGTAATAACTCCACATTGCAAGGTGCAATTCTGAAATTTTTTGCTTTTTCCTGCTAATCCTAGCATGATAAAGAAGATTCAAAGAGAGTGAGATGCCAGCTCCTTTCATTCAGTCAGTAGCTTCAAACATTTCTGGTATATGAAAAACATGTTTTTCAATGGCAAAAATCAATGAATATTGTAAATGCACAAACAGTAATATCTCAACATTGCACGGTGCAATTCTGAAATTTTTAGCTTTTTCCTGTTAATCCTAGCATGATAAAGACGATTCAAAGAGAGTGAGATGCCAGCTCCTTTCATTCAGTCAGTAGCTTCAAACATTTCTGGTATATGAAAAACGTTTTTCAATGGCAAAAATCAATGAATATTGTAAATGCACAAACAGTAATTTCTCCGCATTGCAAGGTGCAATTCTGAAATTTTTTGCTTTTTCCTGCTCCTCTTAGCATGGTAAAGAAGACTCAAAGAGAGTGAGATGCCAGCTCCTTTCATTCAGTCAGTAGCTTCAATCATTTCTGGACGTTTTTCAACGGCAAAAATCAATGAATATTGTAGATGCACAAACAGTAATTTCTCCGCATTGCAAGGTGCAATTCTGAAATTTTTTGCTTTTTCCTGCTCCTCTTAGCATGATAAAGAAGATTCAAAGAGACTGAGATGCCAGCTCCTTTCATTCAGTCAGTAGCTTCAATCATTTCTGGACGTTTTTCAATGGCAAAAATCAATGAATATTGTAAATGCACAAACAGTAATATCTCCACATTGCACGGTGCAATTCTGAAATTTTTAGCTTTTTCCTGTTAATCCTAGCATGATAAAGAAGATTCAAAGAGAGTGAGATGCCAGCTCCTTTCATTCAGTCAGTAGCTTCAAACATTTCTGGTATATGAAAAACATGTTTTTCAATGGCAAAAATCAATGAATATTGTAAATGCACAAACAGTAATATCTCCACATTGCAAGGTGCAATTCTGAAATTTTTTGCTTTTTCCTGCTAATCCTAGCATGATAAAGAAGATTCAAAGAGAGTGAGATGCCAGCTCCTTTCATTCAGTCAGTAGCTTCAAACATTTCTGGTATATGAATAACATGATGTTTTCCAATGGCAAAAATCAATGAATATTGTAAATGCACAAACAGTAATTTCTCCGCATTGCAAGGTGCAATTCTGAAATTTTTGCTTTTTCCTGCTCCTCTTAGCATGATAAAGAAGATTCAGAGAGTGAGATGCCAGCTCCTTTCATTCAGTCAGTAGCTTCAATCATTTCTGGACGTTTTTCAATGGCAAAAATCAATGAATATTGTAAATGCACAAACAGTAATTTCTCCGCATTGCAAGGTGCAATTCTGAAATTTTTTGCTTTTTCCTGCTCCTCTTAGCATGATAAAGAAGATTCAAAGAGAGTGATATGCCAGCTCCTTTCATTCAGTCAGTAGCTTCAATCATTTCTGGTATATGAATAACATGATGTTTTTCAATGGCAAAAATCAATGAATATTGTAAATGCACAAACAGTAATTTCTCCGCATTGCAAGGTGCAATTCTGAAATTTTTTGCTTTTTCCTGCTCCTCTTAGCATGATAAAGAAGATTCAAAGAGAGTGAGATGCCAGCTCCTTTCATTCAGTCAGTAGCTTCAATCATTTCTGGACGTTTTTCAATGGCAAAAATCAATGAATATTGTAAATGCACAAACAGTAATTTCTCCGCATTGCAAGGTGCAATTCTGAAATTTTTTGCTTTTTCCTGCTCCTCTTAGCATGGTAAAGAAGACTCAAAGAGAGTGAGATGCCAGCTCCTTTCATTCAGTCAGTAGCTTCAATCATTTCTGGACGTTTTTCAACGGCAAAAATCAATGAATATTGTAGATGCACAAACAGTAATTTCTCCGCATTGCAAGGTGCAATTCTGAAATTTTTTGCTTTTTCCTGCTCCTCTTAGCATGATAAAGAAGATTCAAAGAGACTGAGATGCCAGCTCCTTTCATTCAGTCAGTAGCTTCAATCATTTCTGGACGTTTTTCAATGGCAAAAATCAATGAATATTGTAAATGCACAAACAGTAATTTCTCCGCATTGCAAGGTGCAATTCTGAAATTTTTTGCTTTTTCCTGCTCCTCTTAGCATGATAAAGAAGATTCAAAGAGAGTGAGATGCCAGCTCCTTTCATTCAGTCAGTAGCTTCAATCATTTCTGGATGTTTTTCAATGGCAAAAATCAATGAATATTGTAAATGCACAAACAGTAATTTCTCCGCATTGCAAGGTGCAATTCTGAAATTTTTTGCTTTTTCCTGCTCCTCTTAGCATGATAAAGAAGATTCAAAGAGAGTGAGATGCCAGCTCCTTTCATTCAGTCAGTAGCTTCAAACATTTCTGGTATATGAAAAACATGTTTTTCAATGGCAAAAATCAATGAATATTGTAAATGCACAAACAGTAATATCTCCACATTGCACGGTGCAATTCTGAAATTTTTAGCTTTTTCCTGTTAATCCTAGCATGATAAAGAAGATTCAAAGAGAGTGAGATGCCAGCTCCTTTCATTCAGTCAGTAGCTTCAAACATTTCTGGTATATGAAAAACATGTTTTTCAATGGCAAAAATCAATGAATATTGTAAATGCACAAACAGTAATATCTCCACATTGCAAGGTGCAATTC
This sequence comes from Phyllobates terribilis, assembly GCF_046119375.1. NCBI lineage: Eukaryota > Metazoa > Chordata > Amphibia > Anura > Dendrobatidae > Phyllobates > Phyllobates terribilis. The sequence goes on along the minus strand of NW_027365588.1, from coordinate 34,773 downwards.
TGAAATTTTTTGCTTTTTCCTGCTAATCCTAGCATGATAAAGAAGATTCAAAGAGAGTGAGATGCCAGCTCCTTTCATTCAGTCAGTAGCTTCAAACATTTCTGGTATATGAAAAACATGTTTTTCAATGGCAAAAATCAATGAATATTGTAAATGCACAAACAGTAATATCTCCACATTGCACGGTGCAATTCTGAAATTTTTAGCTTTTTCCTGTTAATCCTAGCATGATAAAGAAGATTCAAAGAGAGTGAGATGCCAGCTCCTTTCATTCAGTCAGTAGCTTCAAACATTTCTGGTATATGAAAAACATGTTTTTCAATGGCAAAAATCAATGAATATTGTAAATGCACAAACAGTAATAACTCCACATTGCAAGGTGCAATTCTGAAATTTTTTGCTTTTTCCTGCTAATCCTAGCATGATAAAGAAGATTCAAAGAGAGTGAGATGCCAGCTCCTTTCATTCAGTCAGTAGCTTCAAACATTTCTGGTATATGAAAAACATGTTTTTCAATGGCAAAAATCAATGAATATTGTAAATGCACAAACAGTAATATCTCAACATTGCACGGTGCAATTCTGAAATTTTTTGATTTTTCCTGCTCCTCTTAGCATGATAAAGAAGATTCAAAGAGAGTGAGATGCCAGCTCCTTTCATTCAGTCAGTAGCTTCAATCATTTCTGGACGTTTTTCAATGGCAAAAATCAATGAATATTGTAAAAGCACAAACAGTAATTTCTCCGCATTGCAAGGTGCAATTCTGAAATTTTTTGCTTTTTCCTGCTCCTCTTAGCATGATAAAGAAGATTCAAAGAGAGTGAGATGCCAGCTCCTTTCATTCAGTCAGTAGCTTCAAACATTTCTGGTATATGAATAACATGATGTTTTTCAATGGCAAAAATCAATGAATATTGTAAATGCACAAACAGTAATTTCTCCGCATTGCAAGGTGCAATTCTGAAATTTTTTGCTTTTTCCTGCTCCTCTTAGCATGATAAAGAAGATTCAAAGAGAGTGAGATGCCAGCTCCTTTCATTCAGTCAGTAGCTTCAAACATTTCTGGTATATGAATAACATGATGTTTTTCAATGGCAAAAATCAATGAATATTGTAAATGCACAAACAGTAATTTCTCCGCATTGCAAGGTGCAAGTCTGAAATTTTTTGCTTTTTCCTGCTCCTCTTAGCATGATAAAGAAGATTCAAAGAGAGTGAGATGCCAGCTACTTTCATTCAGTCAGTAGCTTCAATCATTTCTGGACGTTTTTCAATGGTAAAAATCAATGAATATTGTAAATGCACAAACAGTAATTTCTCCACATTGCAAGGTGCAATTCTGAAATTTTTTGCTTTTTCCTGCTCCTCTTAGCATGATAAAGAAGATTCAAAGAGAGTGAGATGCCAGCTCCTTTCATTCAGTCAGTAGCTTCAAACATTTCTGGTATATGAATAACATGATGTTTTTCAATGGCAAAAATCAATGAATATTGTAAATGCACAAACAGTAATTTCTCCGCATTGCAAGGTGCAATTCTGAAATTTTTTGCTTTTTCCTGCTCCTCTTAGCATGATAAAGCAGATTCAAAGAGAGTGAGATGCCAGCTCCTTTCATTCAGTCAGTAGCTTCAATCATTTCTGGATGTTTTTCATTGGCAAAAATCAATGAATATTGTAAATGCACAAACTGTAATTTCTCCGCATTGCAAGGTGCAATTCTGAAATTTTTTGCTTTTTCCTGCTCCTCTTAGCATGATAAAGAAGATTCAAAGAGAGTGAGATGCCAGCTCCTTTCATTCAGTCAGTAGCTTCAATCATTTCTGGACGTTTTTCAATGGCAAAAATCAATGAATATTGTAAATGCACAAACAGTAATTTCTCCGCATTGCAAGGTGCAATTCTGAAATTTTTTGCTTTTTCCTGCTCCTCTTAGCATGATAAAGAAGATTCAAAGAGAGTGAGATGCCAGCTCCTTTCACTCAGTCAGTAGCTTCAAACATTTCTGGTATATGAATAACATGATGTTTTTCAATGGCAAAAATCAATGAATATTGTAAATGCACAAACAGTAATTTCTCCGCATTGCAAGGTGCAAGTCTGAAATTTTTTGCTTTTTCCTGCTCCTCTTAGCATGATAAAGAAGATTCAAAGAGAGTGAGATGCCAGTTACTTTCATTCAGTCAGTAGCTTCAATCATTTCTGGACGTTTTTCAATGGTAAAAATTAATGAATATTGTAAATGCACAAACAGTAATTTCTCCACATTGCAAGGTGCAATTCTGAAATTTTTTGCTTTTTCCTGCTCGTCTTAGCATGATAAAGAAGATTCAAAGAGAGTGAGATGCCAGCTCCTTTCATTCAGTCAGTAGCTTCAAACATTTCTGGTATATGAATAACATGATGTTTTTCAATGGCAAAAATCAATGAATATTGTAAATGCACAAACAGTAATTTCTCCGCATTGCAAGGTGCAATTCTGAAATTTTTTGCTTTTTCCTGCTCCTCTTAGCATGATAAAGAAGATTCAAAGAGAGTGAGATGCCAGCTCCTTTCATTCAGTCAGTAGCTTCAAACATTTCTGGTATATGAATAACATGATGTTTTTCAATGGCAAAAATCAATGAATATTGTAAATGCACAAACAGTAATTTCTCCGCATTGCAAGGTGCAATTCTGAAATTTTTTGCTTTTTCCTGCTCCTCTTAGCATGATAAAGAAGATTCAAAAAGAGTGAGATGCCAGCTCCTTTCATTCAGTCAGTAGCTTCAATCATTTCTGGATGTTTTTCAATGGCAAAAATCAATGAATATTGTAAATGCACAAACAGTAATTTCTCCGCATTGCAAGGTGCAATTCTGAAATTTTTTGCTTTCTCCTGCTCCTCTTAGCATGATAAAGAAGATTCAAAGAGAGTGAGATGTCAGCTCCTTTCATTCAGTCAGTAGCTTCAAACATTTCTGGTATATGAATAACATGATGTTTTTCAATGGCAAAAATCAATGAATATTGTAAATGCACAAACAGTAATTTCTCCGCATTGCAAGGTGCAATTCTGAAATTTTTTGCTTTTTCCTGCTCCTCTTAGCATGATAAAGAAGATTCAAAGAGAGTGAGATGCCAGCTCCTTTCATTCAGTCAGTAGCTTCAATCATTTCTGGATGTTTTTCAATGGCAAAAATCAATGAATATTGTAAATGCACAAACAGTAATTTCTCCGCATTGCAAGGTGCAATTCTGAAATTTTTTGCTTTTTCCTGCTCCTCTTAGCATGATAAAGAAGATTCAAAGAGAGTGAGATGCCAGCTCCTTTCATTCAGTCAGTAGCTTCAAACATTTCTGGTATATGAATAACATGATGTTTTTCAATGGCAAAAATCAATGAATATTGTAAATGCACAAACAGTAATTTCTCCGCATTGCAAGGTGCAAGTCTGAAATTTTTTGCTTTTTCCTGCTCCTCTTAGCATGATAAAGAAGATTCAAAGAGAGTGAGATGCCAGCTACTTTCATTCAGTCAGTAGCTTCAATCATTTCTGGACGTTTTTCAATGGTAAAAATCAATGAATATTGTAAATGCACAAACAGTAATTTCTCCACATTGCAAGGTGCAATTCTGAAATTTTTTGCTTTTTCCTGCTCCTCTTAGCATGATAAAGAAGATTCAAAGAGAGTGAGATGCCAGCTCCTTTCATTCAGTCAGTAGCTTCAAACATTTCTGGTATATGAATAACATGATGTTTTTCAATGGCAAAAATCAATGAATATTGTAAATGCACAAACAGTAATTTCTCCGCATTGCAAGGTGCAATTCTGAAATTTTTTGCTTTTTCCTGCTCCTCTTAGCATGATAAAGAAGATTCAAAGAGAGTGAGATGCCAGCTCCTTTCATTCAGTCAGTAGCTTCAATCATTTCTGGATGTTTTTCAATGGCAAAAATCAATGAATATTGTAAATGCACAAACTGTAATTTCTCCGCATTGCAAGGTGCAATTCTGAAATTTTTTGCTTTTTCCTGCTCCTATTAGCATGATAAAGAAGATTCAAAGAGAGTGAGATGCCAGCTCCTTTCATTCAGTCAGTAGCTTCAATCATTTCTGGACGTTTTTCAATGGCAAAAACCAATGAATATTGTAAATGCACAAACAGTAATTTCTCCGCATTGCAAGGTGCAATTCTGAAATTTTTTGCTTTTTCCTGCTCCTCTTAGCATGATAAAGAAGATTCAAAGAGAGTGAGATGCCAGCTCCTTTCATTCAGTCAGTACCTTCAATCATTTCTGGACGTTTTTCAATGGCAAAAATCAATGAATATTGTAAATGCACAAACAGTAATTTCTCCGCATTGCAAGGTGCAATTCTGAAATTTTTTGCTTTTTCCCGCTCCTCTTAGCATGATAAAGAAGATTCAAAGAGAGTGAGGTGCCAGCTCCTTTCATTCAGTCAGTAGCTTCAAACATTTCTGGTATATGAATAACATGTTTTTCAATGGCAAAAATCAATGAATATTGTAAATGCACAAACAGTAATTTCTCCGCATTGCAAGGTGCAATTCTGAAATTTTTTGCTTTTTCCTGCTCCTCTTAGCATGATAAAGAAGATTCAAAGAGAGTGAGATGCCAGCTCCTTTCATTCAGTCAGTAGCTTCAATCATTTCTGGACGTTTTTCAATGGCAAAAATCAATGAATATTGTAAATGCACAAACAGTAATTTCTCCGCATTGCAAGGTGCAATTCTGAAATTTTTTGCTTTTTCCTGCTCCTCTTAGCATGATAAAGAAGATTCAAAGAGAGTGAGATGTCAGCTCCTTTCATTCAGTCAGTAGCTTCAAACATTTCTGGTACATGAATAACATGATGTTTTTCAATGGCAAAAATCAATGAATATTGTAAATGCACAAACAGTAATTTCTCCGCATTGCAAGGTGCAATTCTGAAATTTTTTGCTTTTTCCTGCTCCTCTTAGCATGATAAAGAAGATTCAAAGAGAGTGAGATGTCAGCTCCTTTCATTCAGTCAGTAGCTTCAAACATTTCTGGTATATGAATAACATGATGTTTTTCAATGGCAAAAATCAATGAATATTGTAAATGCACAAACAGTAATTTCTCCGCATTGCAAGGTGCAATTCTGAAATTTTTTGCTTTTTCCTGCTCCTCTTAGCATGATAAAGAAGATTCAAAGAGAGTGAGATGTCAGCTCCTTTCATTCAGTCAGTAGCTTCAAACATTTCTGGTATATGAATAACATGATGTTTTTCAATGGCAAAAATCAATGAATATTGTAAATGCACAAACAGTAATTTCTCCGCATTGCAAGGTGCAATTCTGAAATTTTTTGCTTTTTCCTGCTCCTCTTAGCATGATAAAGAAGATTCAAAGAGAGTGAGATGCCAGCTCCTTTCATTCAGTCAGTAGCTTCAATCATTTCTGGATGTTTTTCAATGGCAAAAATCAATGAATATTGTAAATGCACAAACAGTAATTTCTCCGCATTGCAAGGTGCAATTCTGAAATTTTTTGCTTTTTCCTGCTCCTCTTAGCATGATAAAGAAGATTCAAAGAGAGTGAGATGCCAGCTCCTTTCGTTCAGTCAGTAGCTTCAATCATTTCTGGACGTTTTTCAATGGCAAAAATCATTGAATATTATAAATGCACAAACGTTAATTTCTCCGCATTGCAAGGTGCAATTCTGAAATTTTTTACTTTTTCCTGCTCCTCTTAGCATGATAAAGAAGATTCAAAGAGAGTGAGACGCCAGCTCCTTTCATTCAGTCAGTAGCTTCAATCATTTCTGGTATATGAATAACATGATGTTTTTCAATGGCAAAAATCAATGAATATTGTAAATGCACAAACAGTAATTTCTCCGCATTGCAAGGTGCAATTCTGAAATTTTTTGCTTTTTCCTGCTCCTCTTAGCATGATAAAGAAGATTCAAAGAGAGTGAGATGCCAGCTCCTTTCATTCAGTCAGTAGCTTCAAACATTTCTGGTATATGAATAACATGATGTTTTTCAATGGCAAAAATCAATGAATATTGTAAATGCACAAACAGTAATTTCTCCGCATTGCAAGGTGCAAGTCTGAAATTTTTTGCTTTTTCCTGCTCCTCTTAGCATGATAAAGAAGATTCAAAGAGAGTGAGATGCCAGCTACTTTCATTCAGTCAGTAGCTTCAATCATTTCTGGACGTTTTTCAATGGTAAAAATCAATGAATATTGTAAATGCACAAACAGTAATTTCTCCACATTGCAAGGTGCAATTCTGAAATTTTTTGCTTTTTCCTGCTCCTCTTAGCATGATAAAGAAGATTCAAAGAGAGTGAGATGCCAGCTCCTTTCATTCAGTCAGTAGCTTCAAACATTTCTGGTATATGAATAACATGATGTTTTTCAATGGCAAAAATCAATGAATATTGTAAATGCACAAACAGTAATTTCTCCGCATTGCAAGGTGCAATTCTGAAATTTTTTGCTTTTTCCTGCTCCTCTTAGCATGATAAAGAAGATTCAAAGAGAGTGAGATGCCAGCTCCTTTCATTCAGTCAGTAGCTTCAAACATTTCTGGTATATGAATAACATGATGTTTTTCAATGGCAAAAATCAATGAATATTGTAAATGCACAAACAGTAATTTCTCCGCATTGCAAGGTGCAAGTCTGAAATTTTTTGCTTTTTCCTGCTCCTCTTAGCATGATAAAGAAGATTCAAAGAGAGTGAGATGCCAGCTACTTTCATTCAGTCAGTAGCTTCAATCATTTCTGGACGTTTTTCAATGGTAAAAATCAATGAATATTGTAAATGCACAAACAGTAATTTCTCCACATTGCAAGGTGCAATTCTGAAATTTTTTGCTTTTTCCTGCTCCTCTTAGCATGATAAAGAAGATTCAAAGAGAGTGAGATGCCAGCTCCTTTCATTCAGTCAGTAGCTTCAATCATTTCTGGATGTTTTTCAATGGCAAAAATCAATGAATATTGTAAATGCACAAACTGTAATTTCTCCGCATTGCAAGGTGCAATTCTGAAATTTTTTGCTTTTTCCTGCTCCTCTTAGCATGATAAAGAAGATTCAAAGAGAGTGAGATGCCAGCTCCTTTCATTCAGTCAGTAGCTTCAATCATTTCTGGACGTTTTTCAATGGCAAAAACCAATGAATATTGTAAATGCACAAAACAGTAATTTCTCCGCATTGCAAGGTGCAATTCTGAAATTTTTTGCTTTTTCCTGCTCCTCTTAGCATGATAAAGAAGATTCAAAGAGAGTGAGATGCCAGCTCCTTTCATTCAGTCAGTACCTTCAATCATTTCTGGACGTTTTTCAATGGCAAAAATCAATGAATATTGTAAATGCACAAACAGTAATTTCTCCGCATTGCAAGGTGCAATTCTGAAATTTTTTGCTTTTTCCTGCTCCTCTTAGCATGATAAAGAAGATTCAAAGAGAGTGAGATGCCAGCTCCTTTCATTCAGTCAGTAGCTTCAATCATTTCTGGATGTTTTTCAATGGCAAAAATCAATGAATATTGTAAATGCACAAACAGTAATTTCTCCGCATTGCAAGGTGCAATTCTGAAATTTTTTGCTTTTTCCTGCTCCTCTTAGCATGATAAACAAGATTCAAAGAGAGTGTGATGTCAGCTCCTTTCATTCAGTCAGTAGCTTCAAACATTTCTGGTATATGAATAACATGATGTTTTTCAATGGCAAAAATCAATGAATATTGTAAATGCACAAACAGTAATTTCTCCGCATTGCAAGGTGCAATTCTGAAATTTTTTGCTTTTTCCTGCTCCTCTTAGCATGATAAAGAAGATTCAAAGAGAGTGAGATGCCAGCTCCTTTCATTCAGTCAGTAGCTTCAATCATTTCTGGTATATGAATAACATGATGTTTTTCAATGGCAAAAATCAATGAATATTGTAAATGCACAAACAGTAATTTCTCCGCATTGCAAGGTGCAATTCTGAAATTTTTTGCTTTTTCCTGCTCCTCTTAGCATGATAAAGAAGATTCAAAGAGAGTGAGATGCCAGCTCCTTTCATTCAGTCAGTAGCTTCAAACATTTCTGGTATATGAATAACATGATGTTTTTCAATGGCAAAAATCAATGAATATTGTAAATGCACAAACAGTAATTTCTCCGCATTGCAAGGTGCAAGTCTGAAATTTTTTGCTTTTTCCTGCTCCTCTTAGCATGATAAAGAAGATTCAAAGAGAGTGAGATGCCAGCTACTTTCATTCAGTCAGTAGCTTCAATCATTTCTGGACGTTTTTCAATGGTAAAAATCAATGAATATTGTAAATGCACAAACAGTAATTTCTCCACATTGCAAGGTGCAATTCTGAAATTTTTTGCTTTTTCCTGCTCCTCTTAGCATGATAAAGAAGATTCAAAGAGAGTGAGATGCCAGCTCCTTTCATTCAGTCAGTAGCTTCAAACATTTCTGGTATATGAATAACATGATGTTTTTCAATGGCAAAAATCAATGAATATTGTAAATGCACAAACAGTAATTTCTCCGCATTGCAAGGTGCAATTCTGAAATTTTTTGCTTTTTCCTGCTCCTCTTAGCATGATAAAGAAGATTCAAAGAGAGTGAGATGTCAGCTCCTTTCATTCAGTCAGTAGCTTCAAACATTTCTGGTACATGAATAACATGATGTTTTTCAATGGCAAAAATCAATGAATATTGTAAATGCACAAACAGTAATTTCTCCGCATTGCAAGGTGCAATTCTGAAATTTTTTGCTTTTTCCTGCTCCTCTTAGCATGATAAAGAAGATTCAAAGAGAGTGAGATGTCAGCTCCTTTCATTCAGTCAGTAGCTTCAAACATTTCTGGTATATGAATAACATGATGTTTTTCAATGGCAAAAATCAATGAATATTGTAAATGCACAAACAGTAATTTCTCCGCATTGCAAGGTGCAATTCTGAAATTTTTTGCTTTTTCCTGCTCCTCTTAGCATGATAAAGAAGATTCAAAGAGAGTGAGATGTCAGCTCCTTTCATTCAGTCAGTAGCTTCAAACATTTCTGGTATATGAATAACATGATGTTTTTCAATGGCAAAAATCAATGAATATTGTAAATGCACAAACAGTAATTTCTCCGCATTGCAAGGTGCAATTCTGAAATTTTTTGCTTTTTCCTGCTCCTCTTAGCATGATAAAGAAGATTCAAAGAGAGTGAGATGCCAGCTCCTTTCATTCAGTCAGTAGCTTCAATCATTTCTGGATGTTTTTCAATGGCAAAAATCAATGAATATTGTAAATGCACAAACAGTAATTTCTCCGCATTGCAAGGTGCAATTCTGAAATTTTTTGCTTTTTCCTGCTCCTCTTAGCATGATAAAGAAGATTCAAAGAGAGTGAGATGCCAGCTCCTTTCGTTCAGTCAGTAGCTTCAATCATTTCTGGACGTTTTTCAATGGCAAAAATCATTGAATATTATAAATGCACAAACGTTAATTTCTCCGCATTGCAAGGTGCAATTCTGAAATTTTTTACTTTTTCCTGCTCCTCTTAGCATGATAAAGAAGATTCAAAGAGAGTGAGACGCCAGCTCCTTTCATTCAGTCAGTAGCTTCAATCATTTCTGGTATATGAATAACATGATGTTTTTCAATGGCAAAAATCAATGAATATTGTAAATGCACAAACAGTAATTTCTCCGCATTGCAAGGTGCAATTCTGAAATTTTTTGCTTTTTCCTGCTCCTCTTAGCATGATAAAGAAGATTCAAAGAGAGTGAGATGCCAGCTCCTTTCATTCAGTCAGTAGCTTCAAACATTTCTGGTATATGAATAACATGATGTTTTTCAATGGCAAAAATCAATGAATATTGTAAATGCACAAACAGTAATTTCTCCGCATTGCAAGGTGCAAGTCTGAAATTTTTTGCTTTTTCCTGCTCCTCTTAGCATGATAAAGAAGATTCAAAGAGAGTGAGATGCCAGCTACTTTCATTCAGTCAGTAGCTTCAATCATTTCTGGACGTTTTTCAATGGTAAAAATCAATGAATATTGTAAATGCACAAACAGTAATTTCTCCACATTGCAAGGTGCAATTCTGAAATTTTTTGCTTTTTCCTGCTCCTCTTAGCATGATAAAGAAGATTCAAAGAGAGTGAGATGCCAGCTCCTTTCATTCAGTCAGTAGCTTCAAACATTTCTGGTATATGAATAACATGATGTTTTTCAATGGCAAAAATCAATGAATATTGTAAATGCACAAACAGTAATTTCTCCGCATTGCAAGGTGCAATTCTGAAATTTTTTGCTTTTTCCTGCTCCTCTTAGCATGATAAAGAAGATTCAAAGAGAGTGAGATGCCAGCTCCTTTCATTCAGTCAGTAGCTTCAAACATTTCTGGTATATGAATAACATGATGTTTTTCAATGGCAAAAATCAATGAATATTGTAAATGCACAAACAGTAATTTCTCCGCATTGCAAGGTGCAAGTCTGAAATTTTTTGCTTTTTCCTGCTCCTCTTAGCATGATAAAGAAGATTCAAAGAGAGTGAGATGCCAGCTACTTTCATTCAGTCAGTAGCTTCAATCATTTCTGGACGTTTTTCAATGGTAAAAATCAATGAATATTGTAAATGCACAAACAGTAATTTCTCCACATTGCAAGGTGCAATTCTGAAATTTTTTGCTTTTTCCTGCTCCTCTTAGCATGATAAAGAAGATTCAAAGAGAGTGAGATGCCAGCTCCTTTCATTCAGTCAGTAGCTTCAATCATTTCTGGATGTTTTTCAATGGCAAAAATCAATGAATATTGTAAATGCACAAACTGTAATTTCTCCGCATTGCAAGGTGCAATTCTGAAATTTTTTGCTTTTTCCTGCTCCTCTTAGCATGATAAAGAAGATTCAAAGAGAGTGAGATGCCAGCTCCTTTCATTCAGTCAGTAGCTTCAATCATTTCTGGACGTTTTTCAATGGCAAAAACCAATGAATATTGTAAATGCACAAAACAGTAATTTCTCCGCATTGCAAGGTGCAATTCTGAAATTTTTTGCTTTTTCCTGCTCCTCTTAGCATGATAAAGAAGATTCAAAGAGAGTGAGATGCCAGCTCCTTTCATTCAGTCAGTACCTTCAATCATTTCTGGACGTTTTTCAATGGCAAAAATCAATGAATATTGTAAATGCACAAACAGTAATTTCTCCGCATTGCAAGGTGCAATTCTGAAATTTTTTGCTTTTTCCTGCTCCTCTTAGCATGATAAAGAAGATTCAAAGAGAGTGAGATGCCAGCTCCTTTCATTCAGTCAGTAGCTTCAATCATTTCTGGATGTTTTTCAATGGCAAAAATCAATGAATATTGTAAATGCACAAACAGTAATTTCTCCGCATTGCAAGGTGCAATTCTGAAATTTTTTGCTTTTTCCTGCTCCTCTTAGCATGATAAACAAGATTCAAAGAGAGTGTGATGTCAGCTCCTTTCATTCAGTCAGTAGCTTCAAACATTTCTGGTATATGAATAACATGATGTTTTTCAATGGCAAAAATCAATGAATATTGTAAATGCACAAACAGTAATTTCTCCGCATTGCAAGGTGCAATTCTGAAATTTTTTGCTTTTTCCTGCTCCTCTTAGCATGATAAAGAAGATTCAAAGAGAGTGAGATGCCAGCTCCTTTCATTCAGTCAGTAGCTTCAATCATTTCTGGTATATGAATAACATGATGTTTTTCAATGGCAAAAATCAATGAATATTGTAAATGCACAAACAGTAATTTCTCCGCATTGCAAGGTGCAATTCTGAAATTTTTTGCTTTTTCCTGCTCCTCTTAGCATGATAAAGAAGATTCAAAGAGAGTGAGATGCCAGCTCCTTTCATTCAGTCAGTAGCTTCAAACATTTCTGGTATATGAATAACATGATGTTTTTCAATGGCAAAAATCAATGAATATTGTAAATGCACAAACAGTAATTTCTCCGCATTGCAAGGTGCAAGTCTGAAATTTTTTGCTTTTTCCTGCTCCTCTTAGCATGATAAAGAAGATTCAAAGAGAGTGAGATGCCAGCTACTTTCATTCAGTCAGTAGCTTCAATCATTTCTGGACGTTTTTCAATGGTAAAAATCAATGAATATTGTAAATGCACAAACAGTAATTTCTCCACATTGCAAGGTGCAATTCTGAAATTTTTTGCTTTTTCCTGCTCCTCTTAGCATGATAAAGAAGATTCAAAGAGAGTGAGATGCCAGCTCCTTTCATTCAGTCAGTAGCTTCAAACATTTCTGGTATATGAATAACATGATGTTTTTCAATGGCAAAAATCAATGAATATTGTAAATGCACAAACAGTAATTTCTCCGCATTGCAAGGTGCAATTCTGAAATTTTTTGCTTTTTCCTGCTCCTCTTAGCATGATAAATAAGATTCAAAGAGAGTGAGATGCCAGCTCCTTTCATTCAGTCAGTAGCTTCAAACATTTCTGGTATATGAATAACATGATGTTTTTCAATGGCAAAAATCAATGAATATTGTAAATGCACAAACAGTAATTTCTCCGCATTGCAAGGTGCAAGTCTGAAATTTTTTGCTTTTTCCTGCTCCTCTTAGCATGATAAAGAAGATTCAAAGAGAGTGAGATGCCAGCTACTTTCATTCAGTCAGTAGCTTCAATCATTTCTGGACGTTTTTCAATGGTAAAAATCAATGAATATTGTAAATGCACAAACAGTAATTTCTCCACATTGCAAGGTGCAATTCTGAAATTTTTTGCTTTTTCCTGCTCCTCTTAGCATGATAAAGAAGATTCAAAGAGAGTGAGATGCCAGCTCCTTTCATTCAGTCAGTAGCTTCAATCATTTCTGGATGTTTTTCAATGGCAAAAATCAATGAATATTGTAAATGCACAAACTGTAATTTCTCCGCATTGCAAGGTGCAATTCTGAAATTTTTTGCTTTTTCCTGCTCCTCTTAGCATGATAAAGAAGATTCAAAGAGAGTGAGATGCCAGCTCCTTTCATTCAGTCAGTAGCTTCAATCATTTCTGGACGTTTTTCAATGGCAAAAACCAATGAATATTGTAAATGCACAAAACAGTAATTTCTCCGCATTGCAAGGTGCAATTCTGAAATTTTTTGCTTTTTCCTGCTCCTCTTAGCATGATAAAGAAGATTCAAAGAGAGTGAGATGCCAGCTCCTTTCATTCAGTCAGTACCTTCAATCATTTCTGGACGTTTTTCAATGGCAAAAATCAATGAATATTGTAAATGCACAAACAGTAATTTCTCCGCATTGCAAGGTGCAATTCTGAAATTTTTTGCTTTTTCCTGCTCCTCTTAGCATGATAAAGAAGATTCAAAGAGAGTGAGATGCCAGCTCCTTTCATTCAGTCAGTAGCTTCAATCATTTCTGGATGTTTTTCAATGGCAAAAATCAATGAATATTGTAAATGCACAAACAGTAATTTCTCCGCATTGCAAGGTGCAATTCTGAAATTTTTTGCTTTTTCCTGCTCCTCTTAGCATGATAAACAAGATTCAAAGAGAGTGTGATGTCAGCTCCTTTCATTCAGTCAGTAGCTTCAAACATTTCTGGTATATGAATAACATGATGTTTTTCAATGGCAAAAATCAATGAATATTGTAAATGCACAAACAGTAATTTCTCCGCATTGCAAGGTGCAATTCTGAAATTTTTTGCTTTTTCCTGCTCCTCTTAGCATGATAAAGAAGATTCAAAGAGAGTGAGATGCCAGCTCCTTTCATTCAGTCAGTAGCTTCAATCATTTCTGGATGTTTTTCAATGGCAAAAATCAATGAATATTGTAAATGCACAAACAGTAATTTCTCCGCATTGCAAGGTGCAATTCTGAAATTTTTTGCTTTTTCCTGCTCCTCTTAGCATGATAAAGAAGATTCAAAGAGAGTGAGATGCCAGCTCCTTTCATTCAGTCAGTAGCTTCAAACATTTCTGGTATATGAATAACATGATGTTTTTCAATGGCAAAAATCAATGAATATTGTAAATGCACAAACAGTAATTTCTCCGCATTGCAAGGTGCAAGTCTGAAATTTTTTGCTTTTTCCTGCTCCTCTTAGCATGATAAAGAAGATTCAAAGAGAGTGAGATGCCAGCTACTTTCATTCAGTCAGTAGCTTCAATCATTTCTGGACGTTTTTCAATGGTAAAAATCAATGAATATTGTAAATGCACAAACAGTAATTTCTCCGCATTGCAAGGTGCAATTCTGAAATTTTTTGCTTTTTCCTGCTCCTCTTAGCATGATAAAGAAGATTCAAAGAGAGTGAGATGTCAGCTCCTTTCATTCAGTCAGTAGCTTCAAACATTTCTGGTATATGAATAACATGATGTTTTTCAATGGCAAAAATCAATGAATATTGTAAATGCACAAACAGTAATTTCTCCGCATTGCAAGGTGCAATTCTGAAATTTTTTGCTTTTTCCTGCTCCTCTTAGCATGATAAAGAAGATTCAAAGAGAGTGAGATGCCAGCTCCTTTCGTTCAGTCAGTAGCTTCAATCATTTCTGGACGTTTTTCAATGGCAAAAATCATTGAATATTGTAAATGCACAAACAGTAATTTCTCCGCATTGCAAGGTGCAATTCTGAAATTTTTTGCTTTTTCCTGCTCCTCTTAGCATGATAAAGAAGATTCAAAGAGAGTGAGATGCCAGCTCCTTTCATTCAGTCAGTAGCTTCAAACATTTCTGGTATATGAATAACATGATGTTTTTCAATGGCAAAAATCAATGAATATTGTAAATGCACAAACAGTAATTTCTCCGCATTGCAAGGTGCAAGTCTGAAATTTTTTGCTTTTTCCTGCTCCTCTTAGCATGATAAAGAAGATTCAAAGAGAGTGAGATGCCAGCTACTTTCATTCAGTCAGTAGCTTCAATCATTTCTGGACGTTTTTCAATGGTAAAAATCAATGAATATTGTAAATGCACAAACAGTAATTTCTCCACATTGCAAGGTGCAATTCTGAAATTTTTTGCTTTTTCCTGCTCCTCTTAGCATGATAAAGAAGATTCAAAGAGAGTGAGATGCCAGCTCCTTTCATTCAGTCAGTAGCTTCAAACATTTCTGGTATATGAATAACATGATGTTTTTCAATGGCAAAAATCAATGAATATTGTAAATGCACAAACAGTAATTTCTCCGCATTGCAAGGTGCAATTCTGAAATTTTTTGCTTTTTCCTGCTCCTCTTAGCATGATAAAGAAGATTCAAAGAGAGTGAGATGCCAGCTCCTTTCATTCAGTCAGTAGCTTCAATCATTTCTGGATGTTTTTCAATGGCAAAAATCAATGAATATTGTAAATGCACAAACTGTAATTTCTCCGCATTGCAAGGTGCAATTCTGAAATTTTTTGCTTTTTCCTGCTCCTCTTAGCATGATAAAGAAGATTCAAAGAGAGTGAGATGCCAGCTCCTTTCATTCAGTCAGTAGCTTCAATCATTTCTGGACGTTTTTCAATGGCAAAAACCAATGAATATTGTAAATGCACAAACAGTAATTTCTCCGCATTGCAAGGTGCAATTCTGAAATTTTTTGCTTTTTCCTGCTCCTCTTAGCATGATAAAGAAGATTCAAAGAGAGTGAGATGCCAGCTCCTTTCATTCAGTCAGTACCTTCAATCATTTTTGGACGTTTTTCAATGGCAAAAATCAATGAATATTGTAAATGCACAAACAGTAATTTCTCCGCATTGCAAGGTGCAATTCTGAAATTTTTTGCTTTTTCCCGCTCCTCTTAGCATGATAAAGAAGATTCAAAGAGAGTGAGGTGCCAGCTCCTTTCATTCAGTCAGTAGCTTCAAACATTTCTGGTATATGAATAACATGTTTTTCAATGGCAAAAATCAATGAATATTGTAAATGCACAAACAGTAATTTCTCCGCATTGCAAGGTGCAATTCTGAAATTTTTTGCTTTTTCCTGCTCCTCTTAGCATGATAAAGAAGATTCAAAGAGAGTGAGATGCCAGCTCCTTTCATTCAGTCAGTAGCTTCAATCATTTCTGGACGTTTTTCAATGGCAAAAATCAATGAATATTGTAAATGCACAAACAGTAATTTCTCCGCATTGCAAGGTGCAATTCTGAAATTTTTTGCTTTTTCCTGCTCCTCTTAACATGATAAAGAAGATTCAAAGAGAGTGAGATGTCAGCTCCTTTCATTCAGTCAGTAGCTTCAAACATTTCTGGTACATGAATAACATGATGTTTTTCAATGGCAAAAATCAATGAATATTGTAAATGCACAAACAGTAATTTCTCCGCATTGCAAGGTGCAATTCTGAAATTTTTTGCTTTTTCCTGCTCCTCTTAGCATGATAAAGAAGATTCAAAGAGAGTGAGATGTCAGCTCCTTTCATTCAGTCAGTAGCTTCAAACATTTCTGGTATATGAATAACATGATGTTTTTCAATGGCAAAAATCAATGAATATTGTAAATGCACAAACAGTAATTTCTCCGCATTGCAAGGTGCAATTCTGAAATTTTTTGCTTTTTCCTGCTCCTCTTAGCATGATAAAGAAGATTCAAAGAGAGTGAGATGCCAGCTCCTTTCATTCAGTCAGTAGCTTCAATCATTTCTGGATGTTTTTCAATGGCAAAAATCAATGAATATTGTAAATGCACAAACAGTAATTTCTCCGCATTGCAAGGTGCAATTCTGAAATTTTTTGCTTTTTCCTGCTCCTCTTAGCATGATAAAGAAGATTCAAAGAGAGTGAGATGCCAGCTCCTTTCGTTCAGTCAGTAGCTTCAATCATTTCTGGACGTTTTTCAATGGCAAAAATCATTGAATATTATAAATGCACAAACAGTAATTTCTCCGCATTGCAAGGTGCAATTCTGAAATTTTTTACTTTTTCCTGCTCCTCTTAGCATGATAAAGAAGATTCAAAGAGAGTGAGATGCCAGCTCCTTTCATTCAGTCAGTAGCTTCAATCATTTCTGGTATATGAATAACATGATGTTTTTCAATGGCAAAAATCAATGAATATTGTAAATGCACAAACAGTAATTTCTCCGCATTGCAAGGTGCAATTCTGAAATTTTTTGCTTTTTCCTGCTCCTCTTAGCATGATAAAGAAGATTCAAAGAGAGTGAGATGCCAGCTCCTTTCATTCAGTCAGTAGCTTCAAACATTTCTGGTATATGAATAACATGATGTTTTTCAATGGCAAAAATCAATGAATATTGTAAATGCACAAACAGTAATTTCTCCGCATTGCAAGGTGCAATTCTGAAATTTTTTGCTTTTTCCTGCTCCTCTTAGCATGATAAAGAAGATTCAAAGAGAGTGAGATGCCAGCTCCTTTCATTCAGTCAGTAGCTTCAATCATTTCTGGATGTTTTTCAATGGCAAAAATCAATGAATATTGTAAATGCACAAACAGTAATTTCTCCGCATTGCAAGGTGCAATTCTGAAATTTTTTGCTTTTTCCTGCTCCTCTTAGCATGATAAAGAAGATTCAAAGAGAGTGAGATGCCAGCTCCTTTCGTTCAGTCAGTAGCTTCAATCATTTCTGGACGTTTTTCAATGGCAAAAATCATTGAATATTATAAATGCACAAACAGTAATTTCTCCGCATTGCAAGGTGCAATTCTGAAATTTTTTACTTTTTCCTGCTCCTCTTAGCATGATAAAGAAGATTCAAAGAGAGTGAGATGCCAGCTCCTTTCATTCAGTCAGTAGCTTCAATCATTTCTGGTATATGAATAACATGATGTTTTTCAATGGCAAAAATCAATGAATATTGTAAATGCACAAACAGTAATTTCTCCGCATTGCAAGGTGCAATTCTGAAATTTTTTGCTTTTTCCTGCTCCTCTTAGCATGATAAAGAAGATTCAAAGAGAGTGAGATGCCAGCTCCTTTCTTTCAGTCAGTAGCTTCAAACATTTCTGGTATATGAATAACATGATGTTTTTCAATGGCAAAAATCAATGAATATTGTAAATGCACAAACAGTAATTTCTCCGCATTGCAAGGTGCAAGTCTGAAATTTTTTGCTTTTTCCTGCTCCTCTTAGCATGATAAAGAAGATTCAAAGAGAGTGAGATGCCAGCTACTTTCATTCAGTCAGTAGCTTCAATCATTTCTGGACGTTTTTCAATGGTAAAAATCAATGAATATTGTAAATGCACAAACAGTAATTTCTCCACATTGCAAGGTGCAATTCTGAAATTTTTTGCTTTTTCCTGCTCCTCTTAGCATGATAAAGAAGATTCAAAGAGAGTGAGATGCCAGCTCCTTTCATTCAGTCAGTAGCTTCAAACATTTCTGGTATATGAATAACATGATGTTTTTCAATGGCAAAAATCAATGAATATTGTAAATGCACAAACAGTAATTTCTCCGCATTGCAAGGTGCAATTCTGAAATTTTTTGCTTTTTCCTGCTCCTCTTAGCATGATAAAGAAGATTCAAAGAGAGTGAGATGCCAGCTCCTTTCATTCAGTCAGTAGCTTCAAACATTTCTGGTATATGAATAACATGATGTTTTTCAATGGCAAAAATCAATGAATATTGTAAATGCACAAACAGTAATTTCTCCGCATTGCAAGGTGCAAGTCTGAAATTTTTTGCTTTTTCCTGCTCCTCTTAGCATGATAAAGAAGATTCAAAGAGAGTGAGATGCCAGCTACTTTCATTCAGTCAGTAGCTTCAATCATTTCTGGACGTTTTTCAATGGTAAAAATCAATGAATATTGTAAATGCACAAACAGTAATTTCTCCACATTGCAAGGTGCAATTCTGAAATTTTTTGCTTTTTCCTGCTCCTCTTAGCATGATAAAGAAGATTCAAAGAGAGTGAGATGCCAGCTCCTTTCATTCAGTCAGTAGCTTCAATCATTTCTGGATGTTTTTCAATGGCAAAAATCAATGAATATTGTAAATGCACAAACTGTAATTTCTCCGCATTGCAAGGTGCAATTCTGAAATTTTTTGCTTTTTCCTGCTCCTCTTAGCATGATAAAGAAGATTCAAAGAGAGTGAGATGCCAGCTCCTTTCATTCAGTCAGTAGCTTCAATCATTTCTGGACGTTTTTCAATGGCAAAAACCAATGAATATTGTAAATGCACAAAACAGTAATTTCTCCGCATTGCAAGGTGCAATTCTGAAATTTTTTGCTTTTTCCTGCTCCTCTTAGCATGATAAAGAAGATTCAAAGAGAGTGAGATGCCAGCTCCTTTCATTCAGTCAGTACCTTCAATCATTTCTGGACGTTTTTCAATGGCAAAAATCAATGAATATTGTAAATGCACAAACAGTAATTTCTCCGCATTGCAAGGTGCAATTCTGAAATTTTTTGCTTTTTCCTGCTCCTCTTAGCATGATAAAGAAGATTCAAAGAGAGTGAGATGCCAGCTCCTTTCATTCAGTCAGTAGCTTCAATCATTTCTGGATGTTTTTCAATGGCAAAAATCAATGAATATTGTAAATGCACAAACAGTAATTTCTCCGCATTGCAAGGTGCAATTCTGAAATTTTTTGCTTTTTCCTGCTCCTCTTAGCATGATAAACAAGATTCAAAGAGAGTGTGATGTCAGCTCCTTTCATTCAGTCAGTAGCTTCAAACATTTCTGGTATATGAATAACATGATGTTTTTCAATGGCAAAAATCAATGAATATTGTAAATGCACAAACAGTAATTTCTCCGCATTGCAAGGTGCATTTCTGAAATTTTTTGCTTTTTCCTGCTCCTCTTAGCATGATAAAGAAGATTCAAAGAGAGTGAGATGCCAGCTCCTTTCATTCAGTCAGTAGCTTCAAACATTTCTGGTATATGAATAACATGATGTTTTTCAATGGCAAAAATCAATGAATATTGTAAATGCACAAACAGTAATTTCTCCGCATTGCAAGGTGCAAGTCTGAAATTTTTTGCTTTTTCCTGCTCCTCTTAGCATGATAAAGAAGATTCAAAGAGAGTGAGATGCCAGCTACTTTCATTCAGTCAGTAGCTTCAATCATTTCTGGACGTTTTTCAATGGTAAAAATCAATGAATATTGTAAATGCACAAACAGTAATTTCTCCACATTGCAAGGTGCAATTCTGAAATTTTTTGCTTTTTCCTGCTCCTCTTAGCATGATAAAGAAGATTCAAAGAGAGTGAGATGCCAGCTCCTTTCATTCAGTCAGTAGCTTCAAACATTTCTGGTATATGAATAACATGATGTTTTTCAATGGCAAAAATCAATGAATATTGTAAATGCACAAACAGTAATTTCTCCGCATTGCAAGGTGCAATTCTTGAATTTTTTGCTTTTTCCTGCTCCTCTTAGCATGATAAAGAAGATTCAAAGAGAGTGAGATGCCAGCTCCTTTCATTCAGTCAGTAGCTTCAAACATTTCTGGTATATGAATAACATGATGTTTTTCAATGGCAAAAATCAATGAATATTGTAAATGCACAAACAGTAATTTCTCCGCATTGCAAGGTGCAAGTCTGAAATTTTTTGCTTTTTCCTGCTCCTCTTAGCATGATAAAGAAGATTCAAAGAGAGTGAGATGCCAGCTACTTTCATTCAGTCAGTAGCTTCAATCATTTCTGGACGTTTTTCAATGGTAAAAATCAATGAATATTGTAAATGCACAAACAGTAATTTCTCCACATTGCAAGGTGCAATTCTGAAATTTTTTGCTTTTTCCTGCTCCTCTTAGCATGATAAAGAAGATTCAAAGAGAGTGAGATGCCAGCTCCTTTCATTCAGTCAGTAGCTTCAATCATTTCTGGATGTTTTTCAATGGCAAAAATCAATGAATATTGTAAATGCACAAACTGTAATTTCTCCGCATTGCAAGGTGCAATTCTGAAATTTTTTGCTTTTTCCTGCTCCTCTTAGCATGATAAAGAAGATTCAAAGAGAGTGAGATGCCAGCTCCTTTCATTCAGTCAGTAGCTTCAATCATTTCTGGACGTTTTTCAATGGCAAAAACCAATGAATATTGTAAATGCACAAAACAGTAATTTCTCCGCATTGCAAGGTGCAATTCTGAAATTTTTTGCTTTTTCCTGCTCCTCTTAGCATGATAAAGAAGATTCAAAGAGAGTGAGATGCCAGCTCCTTTCATTCAGTCAGTACCTTCAATCATTTCTGGACGTTTTTCAATGGCAAAAATCAATGAATATTGTAAATGCACAAACAGTAATTTCTCCGCATTGCAAGGTGCAATTCTGAAATT
The DNA here is from genome assembly GCF_046119375.1 of Phyllobates terribilis. NCBI lineage: Eukaryota > Metazoa > Chordata > Amphibia > Anura > Dendrobatidae > Phyllobates > Phyllobates terribilis. Next base: position 13,582 of record NW_027365588.1, on the reverse strand, counting down.
TTTTGCTTTTTCCTGCTCCTCTTAGCATGATAAAGAAGATTCAAAGAGAGTGAGATGCCAGCTCCTTTCATTCAGTCTGTAGCTTCAATCATTTCTGGATGTTTTTCAATGGCAAAAATCAATGAATATTGTAAATGCACAAACAGTAATTTCTCCGCATTGCAAGGTGCAATTCTGAAATTTTTTGCTTTTTCCTGCTCCTCTTAGCATGATAAACAAGATTCAAAGAGAGTGTGATGTCAGCTCCTTTCATTCAGTCAGTAGCTTCAAACATTTCTGGTATATGAATAACATGATGTTTTTCAATGGCAAAAATCAATGAATATTGTAAATGCACAAACAGTAATTTCTCCGCATTGCAAGGTGCAATTCTGAAATTTTTTGCTTTTTCCTGCTCCTCTTAGCATGATAAAGAAGATTCAAAGAGAGTGAGATGCCAGCTCCTTTCATTCAGTCAGTAGCTTCAATCATTTCTGGATGTTTTTCAATGGCAAAAATCAATGAATATTGTAAATGCACAAACAGTAATTTCTCCGCATTGCAAGGTGCAATTCTGAAATTTTTTGCTTTTTCCTGCTCCTCTTAGCATGATAAAGAAGATTCAAAGAGAGTGAGATGCCAGCTCCTTTCATTCAGTCAGTAGCTTCAAACATTTCTGGTATATGAATAACATGATGTTTTTCAATGGCAAAAATCAATGAATATTGTAAATGCACAAACAGTAATTTCTCCGCATTGCAAGGTGCAAGTCTGAAATTTTTTGCTTTTTCCTGCTCCTCTTAGCATGATAAAGAAGATTCAAAGAGAGTGAGATGCCAGCTACTTTCATTCAGTCAGTAGCTTCAATCATTTCTGGACGTTTTTCAATGGTAAAAATCAATGAATATTGTAAATGCACAAACAGTAATTTCTCCGCATTGCAAGGTGCAATTCTGAAATTTTTTGCTTTTTCCTGCTCCTCTTAGCATGATAAAGAAGATTCAAAGAGAGTGAGATGTCAGCTCCTTTCATTCAGTCAGTAGCTTCAAACATTTCTGGTATATGAATAACATGATGTTTTTCAATGGCAAAAATCAATGAATATTGTAAATGCACAAACAGTAATTTCTCCGCATTGCAAGGTGCAATTCTGAAATTTTTTGCTTTTTCCTGCTCCTCTTAGCATGATAAAGAAGATTCAAAGAGAGTGAGATGCCAGCTCCTTTCGTTCAGTCAGTAGCTTCAATCATTTCTGGACGTTTTTCAATGGCAAAAATCATTGAATATTGTAAATGCACAAACAGTAATTTCTCCGCATTGCAAGGTGCAATTCTGAAATTTTTTGCTTTTTCCTGCTCCTCTTAGCATGATAAAGAAGATTCAAAGAGAGTGAGATGCCAGCTCCTTTCATTCAGTCAGTAGCTTCAAACATTTCTGGTATATGAATAACATGATGTTTTTCAATGGCAAAAATCAATGAATATTGTAAATGCACAAACAGTAATTTCTCCGCATTGCAAGGTGCAAGTCTGAAATTTTTTGCTTTTTCCTGCTCCTCTTAGCATGATAAAGAAGATTCAAAGAGAGTGAGATGCCAGCTACTTTCATTCAGTCAGTAGCTTCAATCATTTCTGGACGTTTTTCAATGGTAAAAATCAATGAATATTGTAAATGCACAAACAGTAATTTCTCCACATTGCAAGGTGCAATTCTGAAATTTTTTGCTTTTTCCTGCTCCTCTTAGCATGATAAAGAAGATTCAAAGAGAGTGAGATGCCAGCTCCTTTCATTCAGTCAGTAGCTTCAAACATTTCTGGTATATGAATAACATGATGTTTTTCAATGGCAAAAATCAATGAATATTGTAAATGCACAAACAGTAATTTCTCCGCATTGCAAGGTGCAATTCTGAAATTTTTTGCTTTTTCCTGCTCCTCTTAGCATGATAAAGAAGATTCAAAGAGAGTGAGATGCCAGCTCCTTTCATTCAGTCAGTAGCTTCAATCATTTCTGGATGTTTTTCAATGGCAAAAATCAATGAATATTGTAAATGCACAAACTGTAATTTCTCCGCATTGCAAGGTGCAATTCTGAAATTTTTTGCTTTTTCCTGCTCCTCTTAGCATGATAAAGAAGATTCAAAGAGAGTGAGATGCCAGCTCCTTTCATTCAGTCAGTAGCTTCAATCATTTCTGGACGTTTTTCAATGGCAAAAACCAATGAATATTGTAAATGCACAAACAGTAATTTCTCCGCATTGCAAGGTGCAATTCTGAAATTTTTTGCTTTTTCCTGCTCCTCTTAGCATGATAAAGAAGATTCAAAGAGAGTGAGATGCCAGCTCCTTTCATTCAGTCAGTACCTTCAATCATTTTTGGACGTTTTTCAATGGCAAAAATCAATGAATATTGTAAATGCACAAACAGTAATTTCTCCGCATTGCAAGGTGCAATTCTGAAATTTTTTGCTTTTTCCCGCTCCTCTTAGCATGATAAAGAAGATTCAAAGAGAGTGAGGTGCCAGCACCTTTCATTCAGTCAGTAGCTTCAAACATTTCTGGTATATGAATAACATGTTTTTCAATGGCAAAAATCAATGAATATTGTAAATGCACAAACAGTAATTTCTCCGCATTGCAAGGTGCAATTCTGAAATTTTTTGCTTTTTCCTGCTCCTCTTAGCATGATAAAGAAGATTCAAAGAGAGTGAGATGCCAGCTCCTTTCATTCAGTCAGTAGCTTCAATCATTTCTGGACGTTTTTCAATGGCAAAAATCAATGAATATTGTAAATGCACAAACAGTAATTTCTCCGCATTGCAAGGTGCAATTCTGAAATTTTTTGCTTTTTCCTGCTCCTCTTAGCATGATAAAGAAGATTCAAAGAGAGTGAGATGTCAGCTCCTTTCATTCAGTCAGTAGCTTCAAACATTTCTGGTACATGAATAACATGATGTTTTTCAATGGCAAAAATCAATGAATATTGTAAATGCACAAACAGTAATTTCTCCGCATTGCAAGGTGCAATTCTGAAATTTTTTGCTTTTTCCTGCTCCTCTTAGCATGATAAAGAAGATTCAAAGAGAGTGAGATGTCAGCTCCTTTCATTCAGTCAGTAGCTTCAAACATTTCTGGTATATGAATAACATGATGTTTTTCAATGGCAAAAATCAATGAATATTGTAAATGCACAAACAGTAATTTCTCTGCATTGCAAGGTGCAATTCTGAAATTTTTTGCTTTTTCCTGCTCCTCTTAGCATGATAAAGAAGATTCAAAGAGAGTGAGATGTCAGCTCCTTTCATTCAGTCAGTAGCTTCAAACATTTCTGGTATATGAATAACATGATGTTTTTCAATGGCAAAAATCAATGAATATTGTAAATGCACAAACAGTAATTTCTCCGCATTGCAAGGTGCAATTCTGAAATTTTTTGCTTTTTCCTGCTCCTCTTAGCATGATAAAGAAGATTCAAAGAGAGTGAGATGCCAGCTCCTTTCATTCAGTCAGTAGCTTCAATCATTTCTGGATGTTTTTCAATGGCAAAAATCAATGAATATTGTAAATGCACAAACAGTAATTTCTCCGCATTGCAAGGTGCAATTCTGAAATTTTTTGCTTTTTCCTGCTCCTCTTAGCATGATAAAGAAGATTCAAAGAGAGTGAGATGCCAGCTCCTTTCGTTCAGTCAGTAGCTTCAATCATTTCTGGACGTTTTTCAATGGCAAAAATCATTGAATATTATAAATGCACAAACAGTAATTTCTCCGCATTGCAAGGTGCAATTCTGAAATTTTTTACTTTTTCCTGCTCCTCTTAGCATGATAAAGAAGATTCAAAGAGAGTGAGATGCCAGCTCCTTTCATTCAGTCAGTAGCTTCAATCATTTCTGGTATATGAATAACATGATGTTTTTCAATGGCAAAAATCAATGAATATTGTAAATGCACAAACAGTAATTTCTCCGCATTGCAAGGTGCAATTCTGAAATTTTTTGCTTTTTCCTGCTCCTCTTAGCATGATAAAGAAGATTCAAAGAGAGTGAGATGCCAGCTCCTTTCATTCAGTCAGTAGCTTCAAACATTTCTGGTATATGAATAACATGATGTTTTTCAATGGCAAAAATCAATGAATATTGTAAATGCACAAACAGTAATTTCTCCGCATTGCAAGGTGCAAGTCTGAAATTTTTTGCTTTTTCCTGCTCCTCTTAGCATGATAAAGAAGATTCAAAGAGAGTGAGATGCCAGCTACTTTCATTCAGTCAGTAGCTTCAATCATTTCTGGACGTTTTTCAATGGTAAAAATCAATGAATATTGTAAATGCACAAACAGTAATTTCTCCACATTGCAAGGTGCAATTCTGAAATTTTTTGCTTTTTCCTGCTCCTCTTAGCATGATAAAGAAGATTCAAAGAGAGTGAGATGCCAGCTCCTTTCATTCAGTCAGTAGCTTCAATCATTTCTGGATGTTTTTCAATGGCAAAAATCAATGAATATTGTAAATGCACAAACTGTAATTTCTCCGCATTGCAAGGTGCAATTCTGAAATTTTTTGCTTTTTCCTGCTCCTCTTAGCATGATAAAGAAGATTCAAAGAGAGTGAGATGCCAGCTCCTTTCATTCAGTCAGTAGCTTCAATCATTTCTGGACGTTTTTCAATGGCAAAAACCAATGAATATTGTAAATGCACAAAACAGTAATTTCTCCGCATTGCAAGGTGCAATTCTGAAATTTTTTGCTTTTTCCTGCTCCTCTTAGCATGATAAAGAAGATTCAAAGAGAGTGAGATGCCAGCTCCTTTCATTCAGTCAGTAGCTTCAATCATTTCTGGATGTTTTTCAATGGCAAAAATCAATGAATATTGTAAATGCACAAACAGTAATTTCTCCGCATTGCAAGGTGCAATTCTGAAATTTTTTGCTTTTTCCTGCTCCTCTTAGCATGATAAACAAGATTCAAAGAGAGTGTGATGTCAGCTCCTTTCATTCAGTCAGTAGCTTCAAACATTTCTGGTATATGAATAACATGATGTTTTTCAATGGCAAAAATCAATGAATATTGTAAATGCACAAACAGTAATTTCTCCGCATTGCAAGGTGCAATTCTGAAATTTTTTGCTTTTTCCTGCTCCTCTTAGCATGATAAAGAAAATTCAAAGAGAGTGAGATGCCAGCTCCTTTCATTCAGTCAGTAGCTTCAAACATTTCTGGTATATGAATAACATGATGTTTTTCAATGGCAAAAATCAATGAATATTGTAAATGCACAAACAGTAATTTCTCCGCATTGCAAGGTGCAATTCTGAAATTTTTTGCTTTTTCCTGCTCCTCTTAGCATGATAAAGAAGATTCAAAGAGAGTGAGATGCCAGCTCCTTTCATTCAGTCAGTAGCTTCAAACATTTCTGGTATATGAATAACATGATGTTTTTCAATGGCAAAAATCAATGAATATTGTAAATGCACAAACAGTAATTTCTCCGCATTGCAAGGTGCAAGTCTGAAATTTTTTGCTTTTTCCTGCTCCTCTTAGCATGATAAAGAAGATTCAAAGAGAGTGAGATGCCAGCTACTTTCATTCAGTCAGTAGCTTCAATCATTTCTGGACGTTTTTCAATGGTAAAAATCAATGAATATTGTAAATGCACAAACAGTAATTTCTCCACATTGCAAGGTGCAATTCTGAAATTTTTTGCTTTTTCCTGCTCCTCTTAGCATGATAAAGAAGATTCAAAGAGAGTGAGATGCCAGCTCCTTTCATTCAGTCAGTAGCTTCAATCATTTCTGGATGTTTTTCAATGGCAAAAATCAATGAATATTGTAAATGCACAAACTGTAATTTCTCCGCATTGCAAGGTGCAATTCTGAAATTTTTTGCTTTTTCCTGCTCCTCTTAGCATGATAAAGAAGATTCAAAGAGAGTGAGATGCCAGCTCCTTTCATTCAGTCAGTAGCTTCAATCATTTCTGGACGTTTTTCAATGGCAAAAACCAATGAATATTGTAAATGCACAAAACAGTAATTTCTCCGCATTGCAAGGTGCAATTCTGAAATTTTTTGCTTTTTCCTGCTCCTCTTAGCATGATAAAGAAGATTCAAAGAGAGTGAGATGCCAGCTCCTTTCATTCAGTCAGTACCTTCAATCATTTCTGGACGTTTTTCAATGGCAAAAATCAATGAATATTGTAAATGCACAAACAGTAATTTCTCCGCATTGCAAGGTGCAATTCTGAAATTTTTTGCTTTTTCCTGCTCCTCTTAGCATGATAAAGAAGATTCAAAGAGAGTGAGATGCCAGCTCCTTTCATTCAGTCAGTAGCTTCAATCATTTCTGGATGTTTTTCAATGGCAAAAATCAATGAATATTGTAAATGCACAAACAGTAATTTCTCCGCATTGCAAGGTGCAATTCTGAAATTTTTTGCTTTTTCCTGCTCCTCTTAGCATGATAAACAAGATTCAAAGAGAGTGTGATGTCAGCTCCTTTCATTCAGTCAGTAGCTTCAAACATTTCTGGTATATGAATAACATGATGTTTTTCAATGGCAAAAATCAATGAATATTGTAAATGCACAAACAGTAATTTCTCCGCATTGCAAGGTGCAATTCTGAAATTTTTTGCTTTTTCCTGCTCCTCTTAGCATGATAAAGAAGATTCAAAGAGAGTGAGATGCCAGCTCCTTTCATTCAGTCAGTAGCTTCAATCATTTCTGGATGTTTTTCAATGGCAAAAATCAATGAATATTGTAAATGCACAAACAGTAATTTCTCCGCATTGCAAGGTGCAATTCTGAAATTTTTTGCTTTTTCCTGCTCCTCTTAGCATGATAAAGAAGATTCAAAGAGAGTGAGATGCCAGCTCCTTTCATTCAGTCAGTAGCTTCAAACATTTCTGGTATATGAATAACATGATGTTTTTCAATGGCAAAAATCAATGAATATTGTAAATGCACAAACAGTAATTTCTCCGCATTGCAAGGTGCAAGTCTGAAATTTTTTGCTTTTTCCTGCTCCTCTTAGCATGATAAAGAAGATTCAAAGAGAGTGAGATGCCAGCTACTTTCATTCAGTCAGTAGCTTCAATCATTTCTGGACGTTTTTCAATGGTAAAAATCAATGAATATTGTAAATGCACAAACAGTAATTTCTCCGCATTGCAAGGTGCAATTCTGAAATTTTTTGCTTTTTCCTGCTCCTCTTAGCATGATAAAGAAGATTCAAAGAGAGTGAGATGTCAGCTCCTTTCATTCAGTCAGTAGCTTCAAACATTTCTGGTATATGAATAACATGATGTTTTTCAATGGCAAAAATCAATGAATATTGTAAATGCACAAACAGTAATTTCTCCGCATTGCAAGGTGCAATTCTGAAATTTTTTGCTTTTTCCTGCTCCTCTTAGCATGATAAAGAAGATTCAAAGAGAGTGAGATGCCAGCTCCTTTCGTTCAGTCAGTAGCTTCAATCATTTCTGGACGTTTTTCAATGGCAAAAATCATTGAATATTGTAAATGCACAAACAGTAATTTCTCCGCATTGCAAGGTGCAATTCTGAAATTTTTTGCTTTTTCCTGCTCCTCTTAGCATGATAAAGAAGATTCAAAGAGAGTGAGATGCCAGCTCCTTTCATTCAGTCAGTAGCTTCAAACATTTCTGGTATATGAATAACATGATGTTTTTCAATGGCAAAAATCAATGAATATTGTAAATGCACAAACAGTAATTTCTCCGCATTGCAAGGTGCAAGTCTGAAATTTTTTGCTTTTTCCTGCTCCTCTTAGCATGATAAAGAAGATTCAAAGAGAGTGAGATGCCAGCTACTTTCATTCAGTCAGTAGCTTCAATCATTTCTGGACGTTTTTCAATGGTAAAAATCAATGAATATTGTAAATGCACAAACAGTAATTTCTCCACATTGCAAGGTGCAATTCTGAAATTTTTTGCTTTTTCCTGCTCCTCTTAGCATGATAAAGAAGATTCAAAGAGAGTGAGATGCCAGCTCCTTTCATTCAGTCAGTAGCTTCAAACATTTCTGGTATATGAATAACATGATGTTTTTCAATGGCAAAAATCAATGAATATTGTAAATGCACAAACAGTAATTTCTCCGCATTGCAAGGTGCAATTCTGAAATTTTTTGCTTTTTCCTGCTCCTCTTAGCATGATAAAGAAGATTCAAAGAGAGTGAGATGCCAGCTCCTTTCATTCAGTCAGTAGCTTCAATCATTTCTGGATGTTTTTCAATGGCAAAAATCAATGAATATTGTAAATGCACAAACTGTAATTTCTCCGCATTGCAAGGTGCAATTCTGAAATTTTTTGCTTTTTCCTGCTCCTCTTAGCATGATAAAGAAGATTCAAAGAGAGTGAGATGCCAGCTCCTTTCATTCAGTCAGTAGCTTCAATCATTTCTGGACGTTTTTCAATGGCAAAAACCAATGAATATTGTAAATGCACAAACAGTAATTTCTCCGCATTGCAAGGTGCAATTCTGAAATTTTTTGCTTTTTCCTGCTCCTCTTAGCATGATAAAGAAGATTCAAAGAGAGTGAGATGCCAGCTCCTTTCATTCAGTCAGTACCTTCAATCATTTTTGGACGTTTTTCAATGGCAAAAATCAATGAATATTGTAAATGCACAAACAGTAATTTCTCCGCATTGCAAGGTGCAATTCTGAAATTTTTTGCTTTTTCCCGCTCCTCTTAGCATGATAAAGAAGATTCAAAGAGAGTGAGGTGCCAGCTCCTTTCATTCAGTCAGTAGCTTCAAACATTTCTGGTATATGAATAACATGTTTTTCAATGGCAAAAATCAATGAATATTGTAAATGCACAAACAGTAATTTCTCCGCATTGCAAGGTGCAATTCTGAAATTTTTTGCTTTTTCCTGCTCCTCTTAGCATGATAAAGAAGATTCAAAGAGAGTGAGATGCCAGCTCCTTTCATTCAGTCAGTAGCTTCAATCATTTCTGGACGTTTTTCAATGGCAAAAATCAATGAATATTGTAAATGCACAAACAGTAATTTCTCCGCATTGCAAGGTGCAATTCTGAAATTTTTTGCTTTTTCCTGCTCCTCTTAGCATGATAAAGAAGATTCAAAGAGAGTGAGATGTCAGCTCCTTTCATTCAGTCAGTAGCTTCAAACATTTCTGGTACATGAATAACATGATGTTTTTCAATGGCAAAAATCAATGAATATTGTAAATGCACAAACAGTAATTTCTCCGCATTGCAAGGTGCAATTCTGAAATTTTTTGCTTTTTCCTGCTCCTCTTAGCATGATAAAGAAGATTCAAAGAGAGTGAGTTGTCAGCTCCTTTCATTCAGTCAGTAGCTTCAAACATTTCTGGTATATGAATAACATGATGTTTTTCAATGGCAAAAATCAATGAATATTGTAAATGCACAAACAGTAATTTCTCCGCATTGCAAGGTGCAATTCTGAAATTTTTTGCTTTTTCCTGCTCCTCTTAGCATGATAAAGAGGATTCAAAGAGAGTGAGATGTCAGCTCCTTTCATTCAGTCAGTAGCTTCAAACATTTCTGGTATATGAATAACATGATGTTTTTCAATGGCAAAAATCAATGAATATTGTAAATGCACAAACAGTAATTTCTCCGCATTGCAAGGTGCAATTCTGAAATTTTTTGCTTTTTCCTGCTCCTCTTAGCATGATAAAGAAGATTCAAAGAGAGTGAGATGCCAGCTCCTTTCATTCAGTCAGTAGCTTCAATCATTTCTGGATGTTTTTCAATGGCAAAAATCAATGAATATTGTAAATGCACAAACAGTAATTTCTCCGCATTGCAAGGTGCAATTCTGAAATTTTTTGCTTTTTCCTGCTCCTCTTAGCATGATAAAGAAGATTCAAAGAGAGTGAGATGCCAGCTCCTTTCGTTCAGTCAGTAGCTTCAATCATTTCTGGACGTTTTTCAATGGCAAAAATCATTGAATATTATAAATGCACAAACAGTAATTTCTCCGCATTGCAAGGTGCAATTCTGAAATTTTTTACTTTTTCCTGCTCCTCTTAGCATGATAAAGAAGATTCAAAGAGAGTGAGATGCCAGCTCCTTTCATTCAGTCAGTAGCTTCAATCATTTCTGGTATATGAATAACATGATGTTTTTCAATGGCAAAAATCAATGAATATTGTAAATGCACAAACAGTAATTTCTCCGCATTGCAAGGTGCAATTCTGAAATTTTTTGCTTTTTCCTGCTCCTCTTAGCATGATAAAGAAGATTCAAATAGAGTGAGATGCCAGCTCCTTTCATTCAGTCAGTAGCTTCAAACATTTCTGGTATATGAATAACATGATGTTTTTCAATGGCAAAAATCAATGAATATTGTAAATGCACAAACAGTAATTTCTCCGCATTGCAAGGTGCAAGTCTGAAATTTTTTGCTTTTTCCTGCTCCTCTTAGCATGATAAAGAAGATTCAAAGAGAGTGAGATGCCAGCTACTTTCATTCAGTCAGTAGCTTCAATCATTTCTGGACGTTTTTCAATGGTAAAAATCAATGAATATTGTAAATGCACAAACAGTAATTTCTCCACATTGCAAGGTGCAATTCTGAAATTTTTTGCTTTTTCCTGCTCCTCTTAGCATGATAAAGAAGATTCAAAGAGAGTGAGATGCCAGCTCCTTTCATTCAGTCAGTAGCTTCAAACATTTCTGGTATATGAATAACATGATGTTTTTCAATGGCAAAAATCAATGAATATTGTAAATGCACAAACAGTAATTTCTCCGCATTGCAAGGTGCAATTCTGAAATTTTTTGCTTTTTCCTGCTCCTCTTAGCATGATAAAGAAGATTCAAAGAGAGTGAGATGCCAGCTCCTTTCATTCAGTCAGTAGCTTCAAACATTTCTGGTATATGAATAACATGATGTTTTTCAATGGCAAAAATCAATGAATATTGTAAATGCACAAACAGTAATTTCTCCGCATTGCAAGGTGCAAGTCTGAAATTTTTTGCTTTTTCCTGCTCCTCTTAGCATGATAAAGAAGATTCAAAGAGAGTGAGATGCCAGCTACTTTCATTCAGTCAGTAGCTTCAATCATTTCTGGACGTTTTTCAATGGTAAAAATCAATGAATATTGTAAATGCACAAACAGTAATTTCTCCACATTGCAAGGTGCAATTCTGAAATTTTTTGCTTTTTCCTGCTCCTCTTAGCATGATAAAGAAGATTCAAAGAGAGTGAGATGCCAGCTCCTTTCATTCAGTCAGTAGCTTCAATCATTTCTGGATGTTTTTCAATGGCAAAAATCAATGAATATTGTAAATGCACAAACTGTAATTTCTCCGCATTGCAAGGTGCAATTCTGAAATTTTTTGCTTTTTCCTGCTCCTCTTAGCATGATAAAGAAGATTCAAAGAGAGTGAGATGCCAGCTCCTTTCATTCAGTCAGTAGCTTCAATCATTTCTGGACGTTTTTCAATGGCAAAAACCAATGAATATTGTAAATGCACAAAACAGTAATTTCTCCGCATTGCAAGGTGCAATTCTGAAATTTTTTGCTTTTTCCTGCTCCTCTTAGCATGATAAAGAAGATTCAAAGAGAGTGAGATGCCAGCTCCTTTCATTCAGTCAGTAGCTTCAATCATTTCTGGATGTTTTTCAATGGCAAAAATCAATGAATATTGTAAATGCACAAACAGTAATTTCTCCGCATTGCAAGGTGCAATTCTGAAATTTTTTGCTTTTTCCTGCTCCTCTTAGCATGATAAACAAGATTCAAAGAGAGTGTGATGTCAGCTCCTTTCATTCAGTCAGTAGCTTCAAACATTTCTGGTATATGAATAACATGATGTTTTTCAATGGCAAAAATCAATGAATATTGTAAATGCACAAACAGTAATTTCTCCGCATTGCAAGGTGCAATTCTGAAATTTTTTGCTTTTTCCTGCTCCTCTTAGCATGATAAAGAAGATTCAAAGAGAGTGAGATGCCAGCTCCTTTCATTCAGTCAGTAGCTTCAATCATTTCTGGATGTTTTTCAATGGCAAAAATCAATGAATATTGTAAATGCACAAACAGTAATTTCTCCGCATTGCAAGGTGCAATTCTGAAATTTTTTGCTTTTTCCTGCTCCTCTTAGCATGATAAAGAAGATTCAAAGAGAGTGAGATGCCAGCTCCTTTCATTCAGTCAGTAGCTTCAAACATTTCTGGTATATGAATAACATGATGTTTTTCAATGGCAAAAATCAATGAATATTGTAAATGCACAAACAGTAATTTCTCCGCATTGCAAGGTGCAAGTCTGAAATTTTTTGCTTTTTCCTGCTCCTCTTAGCATGATAAAGAAGATTCAAAGAGAGTGAGATGCCAGCTACTTTCATTCAGTCAGTAGCTTCAATCATTTCTGGACGTTTTTCAATGGTAAAAATCAATGAATATTGTAAATGCACAAACAGTAATTTCTCCGCATTGCAAGGTGCAATTCTGAAATTTTTTGCTTTTTCCTGCTCCTCTTAGCATGATAAAGAAGATTCAAAGAGAGTGAGATGTCAGCTCCTTTCATTCAGTCAGTAGCTTCAAACATTTCTGGTATATGAATAACATGATGTTTTTCAATGGCAAAAATCAATGAATATTGTAAATGCACAAACAGTAATTTCTCCGCATTGCAAGGTGCAATTCTGAAATTTTTTGCTTTTTCCTGCTCCTCTTAGCATGATAAAGAAGATTCAAAGAGAGTGAGATGCCAGCTCCTTTCGTTCAGTCAGTAGCTTCAATCATTTCTGGACGTTTTTCAATGGCAAAAATCATTGAATATTATAAATGCACAAACAGTAATTTCTCCACATTGCAAGGTGCAATTCTGAAATTTTTTGCTTTTTCCCGCTCCTCTTAGCATGATAAAGAAGATTCAAAGAGAGTGAGGTGCCAGCTCCTTTCATTCAGTCAGTAGCTTCAAACATTTCTGGTATATGAATAACATGTTTTTCAATATCAAAAATCAATGAATATTGTAAATGCACAAACAGTAATTTCTCCGCATTGCAAGGTGCAATTCTGAAATTTTTTGCTTTTTCCTGCTCCTCTTAGCATGATAAAGAAGATTCAAAGAGAGTGAGATGCCAGCTCCTTTCATTCAGTCAGTAGCTTCAATCATTTCTGGACGTTTTTCAATGGCAAAAATCAATGAATATTGTAAATGCACAAACAGTAATTTCTCCGCATTGCAAGGTGCAATTCTGAAATTTTTTGCTTTTTCCTGCTCCTCTTAGCATGATAAAGAAGATTCAAAGAGAGTGAGATGTCAGCTCCTTTCATTCAGTCAGTAGCTTCAAACATTTCTGGTATATGAATAACATGATGTTTTTCAATGGCAAAAATCAATGAATATTGTAAATGCACAAACAGTAATTTCTCCGCATTGCAAGGTGCAATTCTGAAATTTTTTGCTTTTTCCTGCTCCTCTTAGCATGATAAAGAAGATTCAAAGAGAGTGAGATGCCAGCTCCTTTCATTCAGTCAGTAGCTTCAATCATTTCTGGATGTTTTTCAATGGCAAAAATCAATGAATATTGTAAATGCACAAACAGTAATTTCTCCGCATTGCAAGGTGCAATTCTGAAATTTTTT